>NW_027442162.1:0-185930 GCF_048569485.1 Anomaloglossus baeobatrachus | reverse complement strand
TACAGTGTACATTAAACAACTACTAGCCGGACAGTGACGTACTAACATCTGTCCCCCTCTCTATAAACCACTGTCTATAGCTGCGCTCAGGCGTGGGTTTAACCATGGTTTACACTTGCACTTGTATATATATGTCTATGTGATGTACGAAATTGAAAGATAAGAACACCACACATGTTCTTTTTTTAATATTTATTAATAAAATATATTTTTATGAGAGTAGTCCTAGTGGTGGTATTTTGATATAATAACTACCTCAATATTTACCTTTGTGGTTTTTGTGAGAATCTATATGGCGGGCTTCCTATCAGGACCCCTTAATACGACGAAATGGCTGGACGATGCGGATGAGGTTTTCTCGGAAAGGACACCAGTAGGACTAGACAGTACTAAAAACACCTTAAGAAATACCTTTTCGGACCTCCTGTTAGCGTATAAACTAAACATAAAATCGTGGTGGGAGGTACAGTCTCTTGAACAATACGTTAAACAGAGAATTGTACCTAGAGGGCTTAGGATTAATTTGATCCCCGCTGAACGGTCTAGGACAGATAGTTTAATTAAGAAGTGGGAAGAGGAACTGACCAACTCGTCTATAAGACTAATGACCATTCTGGTGGAGGAGGAGAAAATTACGCTAGAGAAATCTTCAAAAGATCTCCAGGCACTTAGGGAAGAAGCCCTTAAATTTAAAGGAGACCCTGAGTTTGACAATAAAGAAATAGCCCTTCAACTGGCAGTTGACAAATATCAACAGAATCTTAAGACAAGAAAACATAAACACTTTTTGAGAGATCTGGGAGATTTCTCAGGCAGCAATAAAAGCTCAGTGGCACCCATAGGTGGTTTGCCAGCTGACCTTTCCTCATCAGACCTGTCCGACACGGAATTCCAAGGCCAGCAGAATAGAAGTAGGAGTAGAGGTAGGAAAAACTTTAGGAATAGGAATAATTGGAATAGATCCAACTATAAACCCAGATCATGGAATCAAGAGCAGCCTCGATCTACCTTACCCTCATTCTTTGGATTGCCGGCACAGGGGACTGGTCAGCAGACTGCACCAATCTTTCAAACGGGCCCCACTCCCTCTCTATTACCTCCAACACCGTCACTACCTCCTCCAGTACCATCATCCTCTTTTTTAGGGGACAGAGACCCATACAATTTAAGGAATCAGATACAACGAAATCAAAAGAGAAGATAGCCCCATCGGAACCTGCGGGACACCAGGTAATTAACCTGTCACACCATATACTTACGGATATTGAAAAACGTGTATTAAGCTATGGTCTATCCTTTGTACCAACAACTAGGTTTGATCCTTTTAATTGGGTGAAAGATGTGGAGCTATTTCTAAGGAAACTTAGGTGGAAGAAGTTTTTCAAACATAACGATAAGGCAGAATGTGCAAGATTGGGGATACCTGTGGAAATGTTAGAGGACGTTAGATTGCTGGCAGACTTATCCACAGAAGATAGGAACCATACAGGAAAAAGCCCGTTTACTAATCTAAAACCTAAAAGCACTAGGATGCCCCCGGTGACAGATTGTAGCAGCCTTGATATTTTTTCAAAACTTGTTACCCAAGATCTGTGTGCCATTCAACCTAAAATAAGATCTACCAAACCAAACCTCACACTAGGGGAATGGGAAGCACTTATTGGACTGGAAAAAAACAATAATCTCACTATTAAACCATCAGATAAAGGTGGGAATATAGTAATAATGGACACAGACACCTATCCCATCATGTGTCAAAGGATATTGTCGGATACGACCACCTATGAGACATTGCCCGCAGATCCCACAAATGAATACCTAGATGTGTTGAGAAACATCTTGGAGAGAGCTCTAGATTTGAGGCTGATCTCGGAGAAAGAATCAGACTTTCTTCTACTAAAATTCCCAGTAATTGCCACCTTCTATGCCACCCCAAAAATTCATAAGGGCCTGTCACCCCTAAAAGGTCGTTCCATAGTCTCTGGGAGAGACGCACTGGGCCAAAATGCGAGCATCTACTTATACCAAATCCTCCGCCCATTTGTGGTGAGTCTACCATCATACATCAGAGATACCAATGATCTAATAGCAAAACTAGATGGAATCATCTTGGAACCTGAGACCATATTGATATCTAAAGACGTAGAACAACTGTACAGCAGCATCCCTCATGATAGAGGCCTGGAAGCAGTCCGGCATTACCTATCTACAAGGGGTAATCACCTCAATCTGCATAACAAGTTTGTGATTGAAATGCTACAATTTGTACTAACGCACAACTACTTCCTCTTCGGGGGCAAGTTTTATCATCAGATAAGGGGTACAGCCATGGGGAGCCCCTGTGCCCCCACGTATGCCAACATTTTTCTTGGATGGTGGGAGGATATGTATGTCTTCAAAGAAGAGGATGTTACCTATGGTCCCCACATTAACTTATGGGGTCGTTATATAGACGACATCCTGATACTGTGGACAGGGGGGGTCCCCCTCTTCCTACAATTTATGGGATACCTTAACACCAATGATCTAGGACTTAAGTTCACATATGAGATAGGGGGGGACAGTTTAGCATTTTTGGATGTTAAAATAATCAAGAACAGAGATGGAACTCTGAGTACATCCATATATAGAAAACCAACAGCTACCAATAGTCTCCTCAGATGGGAAAGCCACCACCCAATACCACTCAAGAAAGGCATTCCTAAAGGGCAATTTCTACGCCTGAGACGCAACTGCTCATCACTTAGAGAATTTGAGATACAGGCTCTTAATATGAAAGAGCGCTTCCATAACAGGGGCTATCCAGCTGTCACCATCGAACAGGCATACCACCACGCCAGGGACAAAAATAGTAGAGATTTGCTTAAACACAAACTAAGAGAGGACAAAAGAGACATCACGAGACTGATAGCCACATACGATGATCAAAATGGGAGAGTGATGGAAATACTAAGACGGCACTGGCCCATACTTAAGGCCGACCCTGACATATGCGAACTAATCTCTGAATATCCAAGCGTCACCTTCAGGAGGGGAAAGTCCATTAGGGATCATTTAACCCATAGTCACTTCACAGTGCCAAAAGGCACAGGTACCTGGCTGGAAAGAAGACCTGTAGGTACGTTTAGATGTGGGAAGTGTACCTACTGCCCCTATATTAATCAGTCAAAAACTTTCCTGAACCACAAAACTAACAGAACATTCAGACTTAGAGATTTTGCAAACTGCAAAACTGAAGGATTGGTCTACCTCTGCACCTGTACTTGCCCTATGGGATATGTGGGGAAGACCAAAAGACAATTACGAACCAGGATTGGAGAACACGTAGGAGACATCCGGCACAAAAGGGACACAGCGATAGCCAGACATGTTAACAATACCCATGGAGGGGACCTAAAAAGTATTTCTTTCCAGGCAATAGAGGTTATCCCTAAACCTTCCAGGAAAGGAGACTGGGATAGGAAAATACTGCAGCGGGAGGCGAGATGGACCTTCCTCCTGGATTCCGTCTCCCCTGACGGTCTCAATGAGATCATAAGCTTTCATAGCTTTATCTAGCCACTAGTCCAGCCCCTTCGTCCCGGGCCCAAACTACACCAACCAACAACCCCCCCCCCCCTCCCTATCCACTCCCGGGTTGTCGATATTGATACTGATAGGCATAAGTTTTGTGCATATACTATATGCCCCGCACATGGTCATTTTTACCATGTAAAATATATACCTTGTTGAGACTGCACTAGTGTAATAGCACATACATTTAGTTGGATGTACGCTTATACGTTGGAATGTAGAAATTACAACTCTATGTATTGGATATAGTGGCAAGCATGTACCCTGTATTCAGCAATGAGTACATATATACCTATATGCTCTCTCCACCATCACACCCTCAGGAGGAATGTGGTCTATAGAGAACAGTGCAAAGAAATTATGTAACCAGGTGCTTCTCACATTATGATATGAGCCCTTTTTACGTATCTAAGGCTCTGAAATATATCTCTATGTATATAATAACACTTGGATATCAAGCATCTTGCGATATACCATAAACATGGGGGCGCTGATATATCCCTACCGAGATGCACATAGATCTAGCATAATCTCTGTCCTTTAAGATGGTTATTACCACCACGAAACTGGTGCCCTATTTAACACGTTTTTATATATAGGAATGAATGCCCTGGATATGGCCAGCACTATTATTATGCCCCCAATATGGCTAGCACTACCACTTACATATATTACACGTCCCCCTCTGTAATGCCCTATATATATGTATGTCATACCACCAAGGATGACACATCATATGTATCCATCTAGTACAGATCACATGATCTGTTCTGTGATATAGGCATATAAAATGAAATGTATATATGAATACATCATGGCCGGTCACTATATATATATACATCGTCTATAGGAATTTCGCTTCTATAAGCAGCGCTCTGAATTGCTTATTGTACGTGAGTCCTACATTAATATCGCTATATTTCCAACACTGATGTGCCTGTGGAACGCAGATGCGTTCCACACTACAGATATTACTGGAGGAAGTTGTTTCCCTAAACCCCGCCCAGTACGGATCACATGATCTAGTCTGTGACATGGGAACGAGAAAATGCCGATACATCACTTCCGGCCACGCGCTACTTCCGGTTTTCGGACGGAGGAAACTTACCTCCGGGACTCCATTAATAAAAGGCCCGCAGACCGTGCAGGTCACAAGTCCAGACAGCAGGCACAGACCGAGACGGCACGGGTCATTTGTGAGCTCCCAGTGTGCTAGAGTGTATGTCACTCGGGACTCACAGTCCTTACTGGTAGAGCTCCAGGAACAAGGTATGCTCTTTAACCGTTCATAGGGGGACTATCTAAGTACACTGATCCCTTGTGTTGCAGACAATGGTGAAATGGTGGAAGGGGATGAGGGTAAAGCCAACCTGCTGAATGACTTTTTTTCTACGGTTTTTATACAAGAAAATGCCATGGCAGATGACATGACCAGTGATACTATAAATTCACACTTGAATATTACCTGCTTAACCCAGCAGGAAGTACGCCGCCGCCTCGAAATCACTAAGGTTGACAAATCTCCGGGCCCGGATGGCATACACCCCAGAGTACTACAGGAATTGAGTTCTGTGATAGATAGACCATTATTTTTAATCTTCTCAGATTCCTTAATAACAGGGTCGGTACCGCAGGACTGGCGCATAGCAAATGTGGTGCCAATATTCAAAAAGGGGACAAAAACTGAGCCGGGAAATTATAGGCCGGTAAGTTTAACCTCTACGGTTGGTAAAATCCTTGAGGGTTTCTTGAGAGATGCTATATTGGAGTATCTCAAGAAAAATAACCTTATGACAGAGTATCAACATGGGTTTATGAGGGATCGATCCTGTCAAACTAATTTGATCAGCTTCTATGAAGAGGTAAGTTCAAGTCTGGACCAGGGAAATGCAGTGGATGTTGTGTATATGGACTTTTCAAAAGCTTTTGATACGGTGCCACACAAAAGGTTGGTACATAAAATGAGAATAATGGGGATAGGGGAAAATATGTGTAACTGGGTTAAAAACTGGCTAAGTGATAGGAAACAAAGGGTGGTTATTAATGGTACGTACTCGGACTGGGTCTCAGTTCATAGTGGGGTACCACAGGGGTCAGTATTGGGCCCACTTCTTTTCAACATATTTATAAATGACCTTGTTGGGGGCATGCGGAGTAGAATTTCAATATTTGCAGATGATACTAAACTCTGCAGGGTAATCAATACAGAGGAGGATAATTTTATATTACAGGGAGATTTATGTAAATTGGAGGATTGGGCTGAGAAGTGGCAATTGAAGTTTAATGTAGATAAATGTAAGGTCATGCACTTGGGTAGAGGAAATAACATTTATGATTATGTACTTAATCGTAGAACACTGGGTAAAACAGACACAGAAAAAGACTTGGGTGTATTGGTGGATGGTAAACTTCACTTTAGTGGACAGTGTCAGGCAGCTTCTGCCAGGGCTAATAAAATAATGGGATGTATTAAAAGAGGTATAAGTGTTCATGAAAAAAATATAGTTCTACCTCTGTACAAGTCACTAGTGCGACCACACTTAGAATACTGTGTACAATTCTGGTCACCGATATATAAGAAGGACATAGCTGAACTGGAGAGGGTGCAGAGAAGAGCCACCAAGATTATTAGAGGAATGGGTGGGCTGCAATACCAAGACAGGTTATTAAACTTGGGGTTATTTAGTTTGGAAAAACGAAGGCTTAGGGGGGATCTAATCACAATGTATAAATATATGAGGGGACAGTACAGAGACCTTTCCAAAGATCTTTTTACACCAAGGCCTGCGACTGGAACACGGGGGCATCCACTACGTCTTGAGGAAAGAAGGTTTAATCATAATCACAGACGAGGATTCTTTACTGTACGAGCAGTGAGACTATGGAACTCTCTGCCACATGATGTTGTAATGAGTGATTCACTACTAACATTTAAGCAGAGCCTGGACGCCTTTCTTGAAAAATGTAATATTACCAGTTATGTATATTAGATTTTATGACAGGGTATTGATCCAGGGAACTAGTCTGATTGCCGGATGTAGAGTCAGGAAGGAAATTTTTTCCCCATTGGAACTTGTTTGCCACATTGGGGTTTTTTTTTGCCTTCCTCTGGATCAACATGTTAGGCTACAGGTCGAACTAGATGGACTTAGAGTCTCCCTTCAACCTTAAAAACTATGATACTATGATACTATGATACAGTGGCCCCTATAATCAGGAGCCAGACACCCTTATGTATAAAATAGTTCTTATGGCACTGTATATATTTATGTGCAGTCTCACAGAAGATATACATCTTTGTGATTCAACCTTATGGGAATGCTATACCATAGGAAACTTCCCCCTTACAGGCAAGGTGAACTGACCTCTAATATACTTAATAATATTCTGGGACCTCTGCCACAGTGTGTAGCTGCAATGGGCCATTATCATACCTATATGATGGGGGACTATTGCTGCTTTAACAGCGACTGCAGGATAACTGTCATATATAGATGCATAAGACTGGACAATGGTTACGATTATGCTTCTTGGGCTGATAGTGAAACCAGAAATACAAGTATCCGTTATGTTGTTTTTTTTGCAGTTAATACATGAAGTGACTCACCAATTTATATCCCTGTGGTAGGGTTTTGGTTTTGCCTACACACCGCTGATTGCCCTTACAGGTATACCCCTGAGTGCCAGTAAGTAACGCATATGCACGGTTTTCAATAAAGGTAGTAAATCAATGATGCTATTCCTTTACAGGACAAATTATCTGTCATATCCTATACATTCGCCTGAAAAGAGGTCACCTATATATTCAATTTCCTGAGTGATTTGAAGGTTGAAAAACCCACTCTGGTCCCGTCAAGAGGTAATATAAAAAACCATAAAATGTGTGTCTCTCTATAGTATACCCCAAACGGAGGACATGTATAATCATGTATACGCATCTTATTATCCCTACAGGAGGGACGAATATACAACCTATTATAATCATAGGACCATACGTCTCCTGGAGAATTATAGTGGATAAAAAACTGCCTCTTTATTGACTAAAAAGTGTATACACCACTACATCTATATACAGGTAGAAATCCAGACTTTATGTGTATGATAAATTTTGCCTGAGCATATGAATAATATGGAATTACCCGCCCACTTTTCCTATACATTTCTACAGGGACCAACTACTAAATAAGCTTCATCCTTATCCTGGACATTTGAACAGTCCGCTCATGTAACCACATATTAAGAGGGAACACTTATTAGCACTCTAAAAAAGAGGACTGGTCCCCTGTAAGTGTACCTATATAGCTATATGTGCCTAGAACAATGCAGTCGTTTATCTATATACTTACAACATTTTTTCGTTCATCTTTCTAGGTGTCCTTTCTTGAGAAGTGACTCACAAAAAATCCTCTGATGATCCCCTTTTACTGCGTTGGGGGGGTGAAACGCGTCAGGAGAGTAGGGGGATCCATTAGTTAAGTGGAACTCCAGGCTCCTACCTAAACTATCCAGCAACCTTTGATTAGGGAAATTATGCCTAATATGAGAACCCTGGACAGCTAACGCATTGCCACTGTTTGTTTGTCTATGGTTCATTTGTTTGCACTTTTATCACTTTTCTGGTGGTGGTTATCCCTGCTGGAGGCTGACAAGGACAGTGAGAGCTATATACCTTTTAGTAGAGTATAATCAACATATACATCTACAAACAAGGAGGTAGATACAGTGTACATTAAACAACTACTAGCCGGACAGTGACGTACTAACATCTGTCCCCCTCTCTATAAACCACTGTCTATAGCTGCGCTCAGGCGTGGGTTTAACCATGGTTTACACTTGCACTTGTATATATATGTCTATGTGATGTACGAAATTGAAAGATAAGAACACCACACATGTTCTTTTTTTAATATTTATTAATAAAATATATTTTTATGAGAGTAGCCCTAGTGGTGGTATTTTTATTTCGAATACAGAACGAGATAGAGAAAAAAAGTGAATTACAAAGTTATAGGGCATCATCAATTCAATACGAATCGACACCTTGCATACAGAAATGCTATGATTAGAACGTGTAAAACTCACAAGGCTGCGGACGTGAAGCGATACCTCATGGAGACCTTCCTACAAGTCCTTGGGTATGGTGGCTGCATGGAGTGGCCTCCACGCTCACCTGACTTGACCCCATTGGATTTCTTTCTGTGAGGTCACATCAAACAGCAGGTGTATGTGTGACGCCCTGGCCTATCAGGTCGTCACAGGGTATTGTGAAATCTGCCCTCCTGTGCAATATCCACCTCCTCCTTGGTTACCTGTCCCTAACCATTGTTGTTGCCAAAAACCAGCTAATCAAAATCCTAGGAACACTCTGCACCACACCCACCAGACACACCAGTGGACGGCCTGAGTGGAATAGGGTCGCCTACTTGGGGGGTTTGTAAGGGGAGGTCAGGAGTCAGTCAATAGGAGTGTAGAGTTGGAGGTGAAAGTGAGAGGAGGTCAGGAGCTGGGCTCCTTGGAACTACTAGGTAGCAGACGCTGTTCTGGGCCTGGTAGGAGCTGGAACCCCGGTCACAGGGGATCGTGACAGGGTGCACGGCATTGTCGTGGAGGACAGCCGGCGGCCTTGTACCATCACCGGGCAGGGGCCAGGGCACGACGGGGTACGTGGACTCTAGGTCAGGGAGTAGCTTCAGGCAACCTGACAATTTACCTGACGAGAACGGAGCCTTCAAGATCCGCTCTCCACCCGCTCCAAAATCGGGGTACTAGCGCAACAAGGGGGATAGGATTTTCCACAAATACGGCCCAGAAAATCCCAAGCGTGAACCCTGAGAGCAAGCTCCCTCAGTTAGCCATATTGGGGAGCGGGACCCTACTAGTTTCAAGCTACAGGGACCAACCAGAAGGAAACAAGGTGCCAAGGGAAAGGTCACAGATCAACAGGCAACACCAACAGAAATGGGACCCAAACGTGCTCCCTCTCAGCGGCAGCGGTGTCCAGAACTTTGGTTTACTAAAGTTGTCGGTGTCAGTGTTATTGGACTGAGTACGCAAGTGACCCTTACCTCCCCAACGACACCTCCCTGTCACAATCACCGAGTCCCGGGGCATCTCCCCTTACCCGTGGAGGGGTTAAACACCTGGCTGCCCACTCCATCGCCACCGGGTACTCCCAGCCGCAGCGGTGATACTCTACCTTACCACACACCACGGTCGGGTCAGAAACTCTTAATTTACCACCCCCTGTAAATACCCCCTTCATCCGAGTGGCTGTGAGGCCCCCTGGGTCTGGATGCCCCTCGAGCCACCGCGGATCCGGATCCGAGCAGCTCGACTGCTGACACAGGGGCGGTACATATGATGCGACCCCTCCACCAACATTGCAGGACCTACAACGACGTATCACAGATGCTTGTGCAAACGTGTCACCTACCATATTGCACAACGTGCAGCAAGATACAGATACAGATACAGTATGCTGTCCAGAGTCCAGATGTGCATTGCAGCTGACGGTGGCCACTTTAGGTATCAAAGTTAAATAAGCACCATGTGCGTGACCAGCATTCAATGTTTTGGGGGGATTATGGGTTTCATATCATAGCATTTCTGTATCCAAGGTGTCAATTCGTATTGAATTGATGCTGCCCTGCAACTTTGTAATTCACTTTTTTTTTCTATCTCATTCCGTTTTCGAGATAAAAATGCTAACGCCGTTGTTTTCCACCAGGTGGCGCTATAGGTGGTTCATTGCATAGGGCATGGCTACTTTACTATACCTAGACACCACTTCTATTCTTATAGCTGCCACTGTTCTCAAGTTAATGGCGGTGGACAGGATATGGGTGGACACACTGTATATGTGTTGCTCTTGTTGTAACCATATATGATTATCGCTCTAAAATGTCCACAATCTGGAGCATATTATTGGGAGTCGTTTGTCCCACCCAGCGTTGGAGGGGTAAGGTAAGACCCTCCAGAAATTATCAGCTACAATGCGGTCCACCATAGGTGACAGTACCTAGGGCTGCAACCATTTCTGTATCCAGTGAACCTTGGGACCTGGCTGGTTTAGAAGAGTCATACTCCGACTCATGTACCCGTTGGGCCCGAACTAACACATTTACAGCCAGTCGTGCCAGGGTCTCACCCTTGACAACTGCGTAGACATTTGGTTGTTGTCCGGCAGGTCACGATAGGCCTTCTGAGGTCCTGCTGCCAGAAATGGAGCACCTATTTCTGAACATTGGTTCCGGGGTAGTCCGTCTCTCTCGGCCACTCTTTCGAAAATATCCAGGTAAGACTCAACGTCTTCGGTGGCCTCCATTTTCGGCATCACTTTCCTGGTATTGCGAATTACCGGTAGAGCTCCCGCTGCCTGTGACAAGATCATGTGCTGTATCAACAGCTGGTTAGTCTCCTGCTGCTCTTTCATATCCTCCTCCTGCTGCCGAGTAGTCTTGTAGCACCCCTGAGCCACTCAGGGCACTACAGGGAACTGCATCCTCTTGACGATGCAGGACCTACCCCCTGAGACCTGGAGTAACAGTGCCGATACCACCAAAGCACACCCAAAATCCTAGTTCTCCACTCCACACCGGGCATAGAGGGTTAACCATGTAGGGGATGGTCGCTATGAAAAGGAACGAGTCCCGGGGTTAGCCAGCCTGGTGGGAGGGGTCAGCAGTCAGTCAAGTGTCGAGAAAATAATATAATAACCTACATTGAACATCCATAATTGATAACCTCTTAATCCTATTTTAATTAATGCAAGAAAGAACAATTTCTTTACAGAATTATTAGAAAGTTTATTTATGTATAATTTATAAAAATTCATAAAGGGACACAAAAAGTGCAACACAAAGTGCGATGTGCATATAAAAACACGTCAGGGAAGTGTGTCAGATAAGAACAAGCTGAGATGAACAGATAATGCAGCTCATAATATCCACATAGACACAGCACATATATGTATAGGGTTATTGTCATAAAGATCTCTCATAGCGGGGGCGTGGCCTGCACGCTGATGGCGACGGCTGCTTGAAGGAGAGCTCTGTGCTGACAGCAGGATAAACCGGCTCTTATCAGCTCACAGATAACAGGATTACCAGCTACAGGAGGTGTGAGTAACCCCAGCCCCCAGCTATGCCTAAGGGGAGACCTAAAAAAACTGGCACTCCAGCCAAACTGACAGACTTCTTCCCCCTGGATAGGGATCTCTCCTTACCAAGCAAGATGGCTTCCCACTCAGCTTCTTCCCACTCCTCACAGGGAGAAACAGGCTGTTTAAGAGGCTGCACAGCCATTCCTCTGACAGAGGAAACAATGCAAGCTCTACTGAAAACGCTGAGGGCTTCCTTGCAGGCTGATCTCAGAGAAATAGTAAGAGAGTTGAAGGAAGAGATCAGGTCTCTAGGGGTTCGCACAGAGCATGTAGAAACTAAGATGGCTGAATTTGCAACATCACATAACAATCTGATAGATGCTAACACAGCTTTGGAAAAGGAGGTGGAGGCACTAAAACTTAAAATCAGTGATATAGAGGACAGATCCCGAAGAAATAACCTAAAAATCAGAGGGATTCCCTCATCAGTAGCAGATAAAGACCTCCAGGAATACTTCCACAAGTTTCTGCAGCTTATACTCCCTGGATGGGACACCAGAGACCTGATAGTGGACAGGATTCATAGAGTCCCTAAAGCCAAAGGCATAGATCCAGCTCTGCCTAAAGATGTCCTGGCTAGACTTCATTTCTATAAAACAAAAGAAGCTGTGCTTCACACACTGAGGGGAAATCCAGCCCTGCCAGACACTTTCATGGGACTAAAAATCTTCCCAGATCTTTCTGCTGCAACTCTTAATAAAAGAAGAGAATTTGCCCACCTTTCTAAACTCCTTAGAGATCAAGACATCAAGTACAAGTGGGGTTTTCCGGTGAAGATGATAATTTTCAAAGATGGAGGCACTCACATATGTCATACTCCTTCTCAGCTGGGCAAATTGCTGGATGACTGGGGAATAGCCCACCCACCAAACCCTGGTGGGCAGGAGAATCATAGAGGCCCTCCAGACAGGATTAACCCTGAATGGTCAGTAGCTTAGCTGGGACTCCTTCCTGCTTATGGCACCTGCTGTCCCTGCTCCTGTGACACGGGATGTCACGTAGCCCCCCTGATGTTCTCGCCTATGGCGAGCGGTTATACACCGGGCACCCTACTCGGGGCAAACCGGTGTTGTTGGAATTTTTTTGTTTTTGTTCCTCTTCTCACAAATGTTCCTTAATTTTTTCTGGAAATTTCTCTCAATTCCTTGCTGGTCTAGCCCCTCTCATCCCTGATGGCGTTCCTAGGAATTCAACCCCCCCTGCGGCTCCAATATGAGAATTAAGATATTGTCTATTAATGTGAACGGACTCAACTCCCCAGCAAAAAGGTCAATGATGTGGAGAGAGGTGAAGGCATCTAACTGTGATATAGCGTGCATTCAGGAGACCCATCTTCTTTCCACAGATAATAAACGGCTACTTCATCCAAGCTTCCAACACACCTTTTTTGCTAATGACTCAAAAAAAAGAGGAGGAGTGGCCATTTTAATAAAGCACTCAGTGGCCTTTAAATTGATAAATGTCAGTTATGGAGCGGATGGGAGATATATTATTTTGTCTTGTTATATCAACAGCGTCCCTTATACCTTGGCAACGGTCTACTCCCCAAATTCATCACAATTGACCTTTGCTAGGAAATTTTTCCAAGCATTCAAAGATACTGCCACAGGGGCGGAAATCATCTGTGGAGACTTTAATATACCTGTAATACGCTCCATGGATTGCTCCAAC
This sequence comes from Anomaloglossus baeobatrachus, assembly GCF_048569485.1. NCBI lineage: Eukaryota > Metazoa > Chordata > Amphibia > Anura > Aromobatidae > Anomaloglossus > Anomaloglossus baeobatrachus. The sequence goes on along the minus strand of NW_027442162.1, from coordinate 172,525 downwards.
ACCAGCATCCCACATGCTAAGGAACTTAAGCATCTCATCAATGAATTCCATTTTCATGACATCTGGAGATATTTGCACGCATCAGAAAGAGACTATACGTTCTTCTCTTCCAGGCATCGCTCATACAGTAGAATTGATTTTTTTTTGGTCGACAGCAAATCTATAAGTAATTGTGTGGCAGCTGATATTGGTTTAATTACTTGGACAGATCATGCGCCGATCTCTTTGTCTGTTCAGGGTAGCTTTAATGTTCAAAATTCCCCTAGGTGGAGACTGAATACCAGCTTGCTTGGTAGGCAGAAGGTACATGATGAAGTAGAGTCAGTGTTAACAGAATATTTTAAACTTAATAATAATGGGGAAATTTCTGACGAGACCCTGTGGGCTGCTCATAAAGCCGTAGTCAGAGGGCAGCTCATAAAAATAGCCTCCATCCAAAAACGGAAAAAAGACGCAGATATTAAATATATATTAACCCGTATTCATCACCTTGAATCCCTGAATAAAGCCAAAGCATCCCCTAACTTGACTAAAGAAATTGTAACCCATAGATTCCAACTAAGATCCCTACTCCTGCAAAAATACGAACATAATCTTAAAAAAAATAGATCGACATTTTATGCTATGGGGGATAGAGCGGGGTCCTTATTGGCAAGAAGGACGAAAAAACGTGAGATCCAATCTAAAATAGAATTCCTGAGGGACCCGAACGGAACAATCACTAGACATCCCATTGAAATAGCAGAAGCATTTGCGAAATACTATGAGGTCCTGTATAATCTAAAATATGATTCCAATACGTCACAGCCGACTCAAGTGGATATACAGGGTTTCCTAGACACCCTGGATCTTCCCCGGGTCTCAGATGAGCAATTAGAGGAACTTAATCTTCCCTTTACTACACATGAAATCCTAGGTGCCATCAAAATGACTAAGTCTAACTCTGCCCCGGGCCCCGATGGGCTGCCATACGAATATTACAAACAATTTACATCCACTATGTCCCCCTTTATGTCAAAAACCTTCAATTTTTGGCAAAATAAAGGGTCAATTTCCCCAGACAACTTAGAAGCGATAATTATCACGCTACCAAAGCCAGGGAAACCTGCAGACACCCCGGGTAATTTTAGGCCCATTTCACTCCTAAATTGTGATGTTAAAATTTATGCCAAACTAGTGGCAGATAGACTTCATAAAGTGATCCCGACCTTAGTGGCTCCAGACCAAGTTGGGTTTGTGACAGGGAGGCAATCTAAGGATGGCACCAGACGGATGCTTGACTTGATTGGACTGGTGGAGATATCGGGTGAACCCAGTGCATTCCTGTCTCTTGATGCTGAAAAAGCCTTTGACAGGGTGCACTGGGGATACCTGGAGAGAGTTCTAACAAAATTTGGGTTCTTGGGGAACATCAAGTCATCCATTCTAGCCCTCTACTCTTACCCAAATGCGTCAGTGTTGGCATCGGGGGTTTCTGTCATCTAAATTTCAAATAAGTAATGGCACCCGCCAGGGGTGTCCATTGTCTCCCGCTATTTTTGCTTTAGTGGTAGAACCTCTGGCGGAAGCTATACGAAAAAACATAGCCATTTCTGGTATAAGAGTTGGGGAATTTGAACATAAACTTGGTTTATACGCAGACGATGTGATAATTTCCTGTTCTAACCTTGCAGTGTCGATTCCAGCAGTGGTGAACACATTATCAAACTTTTCTAAAGTGTCGTATTATAAGCTTAATGCGGCAAAGTCTTTGATACTGCCGTTTAATGTACCGGCGGAGGCCAGGAGTGCGCTGGAGGGGGCCTTTCAATTCAAATGGTGCGACAGGGGGATACCTTATTTGGGTATTAAGCTGACACCATCGCAGATGTTAATTAAAGAAAATTTGGACCCTCTGATCCAAAATTTAGAAAAGGAATTGGGAAGGTATGAAAAAATATCATTGTCCTGGATGGCCAGGATACAGTCCTTTAAAATGGTTTTCTTACCCAAAATATTGTATGTGCTCAGATGCCTTCCCATCAAAATTTCTCACAAAACCCTGATGAAACTTCAATCGTTGACTAACAAATTTGTCTGGGGTAATAAAAGGGCTAGGGTCGCAGGTAAAGTGTTATACCCCCCATATGACTTAGGGGGATTGGGCACCCCAAACATAACGGCATATTATAAAGCCTTACTAATTGAATCACTAAAGGAATGGTGGCATCCAGGTAATTCCCATAGATGGGCTCAGATTGAAAATTTCCTGTCCCGCCAGGGCTCGGTCAGAAGAATGATGGAAGCAGAATATTTGAGCCGTTCACGGTTCTCCCCGTGTGTTCCCACCATGTCAGCCTCCCTGGAGGTCTGGCGAAATGACTTGATTCATAAGATTCAGATTCCTCTTTCAGAGATTTCCCTCAAGTCGTTGGAATCTCAAATCCCCTTTTTGAATCTGGCCAGGTGGGAGGGATCGGGCATTACAGTGCTGGCGGACCTATACTCTGATTTGGGTGTTAACCCCTTTAATGAAATAGTACGGGAACACCCCTCTTTAAAGGGCTGTTTCTATCAACACATCCAAATTAGTCATTTTCTGGCCTCTAAATTTCCTCCAAAGTCAAAGCCTCTGTTACCTACAACAAAAGCTTTGGTATTTAAAAAGATAATTAAATCCAAAGGTATCTCCTCGACATACAAATGGCTCAATAACCCCCCCGAAGAGAAAAAATCTCCTTATATGAATAAATGGGACGTGGAGTTGAGTGTCTTTACCTCACCTTCAAACTGGCACTCGGCATCAGCAAATATCCAAAAATATTCCAAGTGTATAAATCATCTGGAGCAACTGAAAAAAGTACACCTGCGATGGTATCGGTCCCCAGCCAACTTAGCACAGTTCCTCCCAAATTATTCGCCACATTGTTGGAAGGGCTGCCTCCAAAGGGGTACTCTTGGTCACTGCTGGTGGGCTTGTCCCAAGGTTTTCTCATTCTGGTTGGAGGTGTTTGGCCTGATGGGTGAGCTGACAGGCAATCGTATTAATCCGAATCCGGCTCTGGCAGTGTTAAACGTGGGTATAGAGGAGTTCTCTTGGGAATCCAGGGGTTTATTAGTTCACATTCTAGTAGCTGCCAGATATTGCATAAGTCTGCACTGGAAATCCCCAAAGACGCCTACATTAGTTGAACTATATAACCGAATTAATCTCCAATGCCAATACGAGTTCTGTCTGGCTCACTCCATCCGCGCCAAAAACAAAATACTTCAGATTTGGGACACGTGGATAAACTCTGTATATGCATCCCCTGTCAGGCATCTGTTTCCAGGGCAAACTGTTGATAATTAAAAACGGGTCAAATAGGCTCAAAGTGTGTGTTACGCAGGGAGTTCACCCATACCACATGTCAATAGTCAAGGTGTTTAAATCTCTGTTGTTGTTACTGCTCGGGCTACCCCAAAACGCCATCCAATTCCCTCCCTCCCCCCTCCCCCTCCCTGGTTGCTTCCTTGCAACCATCCATGGTTCTCCCCCTCTCCCCCACCTCTCTCTCCCCTCCCTTTTCTTATCTTCCTTTCTTACTCTCTGGTTCTGGTTGTTTGGATCCCTCATTTTGAGGATTAAAGAGTAAATTGGTAGGTTGACTCTATACGTATTGGGTATTGATTAACCTAAAAAAGTTGCAACTTGCATCAGACATGATTGGTGGTGGTGTGACAGGAAATGTGAATCATAATCAAAGGTGATACTACCACATGTTACAGCGTTGTTTTCTTTGTGTATTATTGCCAATGATACCTGAATTTCTCCTTTTTTGTAATGTAACTTCCTACAATAAAAATTGATTGGATTAAAAAAAAAAAAGATCTCTCATAGCAAAAATTAATGTGTGGCGCCCTGGACTAGCCAGGTCGTCACACGTACTACAACAACACACCGCACACCCCGAGATAGGCACATCAGTCACACACAAATCCTTGTTGCCTCCCTCCAGGGGCTGATGTCCACACCAGGTGGGGTGGAGCCAGGTGGTTGGCCCCACCCACCGAGGAGTTCACAGTCCTGGAGGCGGGAAAGGAAGTGAGTGCAGTTAGGGAGAGTGAAGTGGAAGGAGCGAGGTGGCAGTTGAGGAGCAATCTGACCGTGTCCGGGTACGTGGCCCGGGCACCAAGAGCAAGGTTGGCAGACGGTGGTGGCCGTCTGCAGGAGAGGCCGATCGACGCGGGACCATAGGACCGGGGACGGGCGGTGGCCCACCGGTACCGAACCGGGGAGCGAAGAGAAGCCAGCACAAACCAGTAGGGCCTACGGAACCCGACCAGGCTTGGAGTCGCCGTTAAACCGGTCAAATCCGTTAGCGACTGGAACCTCCGGGGTTTCCTAGCAGCAAAGACCTGATAGAAGGCAACCGTCCAAACCGAGAAGGGGAAATACAGCTACCGCCACAGCTAGAATTCCCAGGGCCAGAGCCTGCGGGCAAAAGGGGCTCCTCCGGCCCATATCCAAGCTGGGGAGCGGGTTACCGGTGGGAAGCCATCGGGACCGAAGATACACAACAGGTGCAGGGAAAGGCAGCCACCACCAACCGTCCGGGAGTAACCACAGCAGCTGGCTGCGGGACCCGTCCATCCAGCCGTTTGTTTTACCGGAGACTCTGTATCCATTCTTGGCTGAGTGAGTACCACCGTGCCATCTGGCACCGCGCTGCCGCCGCGACCCTGCACCTCACCAACCCTGCCTCCCCCGTCACACCTCACCAGGCCCCGGGACCACCAAATCCCCCTACCCATGGAGGGGAAAGAAACATCTTGGCTGCTCCCCGTCATCGCTCCCGGGATCCCCATCCAGAGCAGCGGTGGTGCCCCAACCTCACCACAAACCGTGGGAGGCGTCACGGACCAACTCCCCAAAAACCCCAAAACCACCCCTTTCACTCACGGGCGAGGAGCGCCGCTCGAGTCTCCGGATCCGGCCCACCGCTCGAGCCACCGAGCCGCCAGGGGCAAGCAGCAGCAGCGCCGGACCCGAGCGTTAGCAAGAGCGCAGCGGCGGCCTCCTCCCCGCCCGCGACAAATGCATATTAAATAGAGGTAAAAACCCAAAGATCAAAATAACATGCTATCAAATTCCAATAATGATCATATACATATATAGGAAGTATAAGATATATCAAAGATCTCAAATATATACTTTTTCCATGGTTTAAATGCTGACAAAGTCATTCAGGGATCATATTAACATTGTTAGGTCAATAGTAGCCAGATAGACACAATACAAAGATTCAAACTCTCAGCAGTGAGTACGGAGTTAATCAGAGGTACAAATAAAGGTACAATGACCCACCAGGATCACTCCTCCACCTTAGAGGTGCAGGGTGGTGTGTCAGTGTGTAGACCGCGGGCCCCGGGACTACACCTCCCGTACCTGTGGAGGGGATCCCACCTTGCTGCCCCGCTCCATCATCCCCGGGCGCCCCATCACCAGGCAGAAGCGGTACCACCATCCCTCACCGCAACCCACGGGTGGCGTCACAGACACAACACCTCCCTTGTAAATATCCCCCCTTTCCGACGGTTGTGAGGACAGGCGGCCGTGCGAGCCCGGGTCCGGTCATCACTTGAGCCGTAGCAGCGAACCCAGATCCGAGCAGGCCCCTGTGAAGAAGCGGCAGCGGCCCCCGCCCGCAACAACTCGAACCTGGCGTCACTAACAGGATTCCTACCCCATCTGTAGATGACGTGCGCCTTGCTTTAAATTCTGTGAACTGTAAGAAAATTTTGAACTGCCGCCATCTTGCCCGCCATCTTTGGCGCCAAAACAACAGCACCATCTTCCCCGAAAAAGGCGCGAAGTTGAAGCCCCGCCCCCTGGGAACGCGGGCAGAAGCCGGTGACTCCCAAGACAGGAAGCGTAAAGGACAGTGGGTCCCGCAAGACTGCTGTCGAAAATCCAGGGGGGAGGGCAGGAAGAGCAGCATATGATCCGAGAAGATAAAGGGCAGGGACACCAGGACTTTGCCAAATACCGTTCCTGGACACAAGAGCGACAGGATGTCTCAGCGGTCCGGCAACCAGCGTGTGGAGGGTCTCGTTTCGGGGACCGCCGACTTGATTGAGGAGCAGACGGAGAAGATGTGCCAATGAATCCAGGCGGCCCAGGCTCATTTCATCCTGACAAGGTGGACGACCGAGATGAAGGGCCTGGCTGCAGCTGTCCGGGCACGCAAGATGGAGATGGCCTCGGAGGAGCGGGTAAGCAGTGACCCACGCCCCTATGTTCCAGAGGAACCGGCCGCCCCGGCTCAGGGGTCCGGTCTTCCCCCGTCCGCCACATCGCCTCCCTCGCCACCCGTGTCCGCAGCCAGTGCCCCGATCAACCCGCCACCCCAAGCTGCAGCAGCGGAACCCGTCCCATCTAAAGAGGAGGACCCGGCAATGGGGACCTCGGGCCTCGCCTGCACCACTGATCCGGCACCCGTCTTGGCCCCAAGCCAGGCCGCAACCCTGATGACATTCCATCCGGCTCCAGCAGTCCGCCCGGCCACAACAGAGATGACAACAGCTCCGGCAGTCCGCTCGGCCGCAACGGAGATGATGACGGCTCCGGCAGTCTGCCCGGCCACAACAAAGGCGGAACCCGACCGACAGTCTACCCCAGATGCAGCGCCAGCCGCTCTCAAATACCTCGTCCCGGCTGTGGAGTGCACCTGCAGAAAGGCGGAGCAGGCCACTGATCGGTGGGGCCCACGGCAGTATGAGAGGCCGGTCGTAGCCGGCGCAGAGGGCATCCGAGTGGGCCTGGCTCCTGAGCAGGAGGCGGAGCACGGAACCCGGGCCCCGCACCGGGAGCGGCAGCGGCAGCAGTAGTAGCTGACCATGGACGGCTACCCGCAAGTTAAAAGTTTAAATGTTTAAAGAATGACTGTTGAAGGACTGCACCCTTGTTAGACGTCCTCATGTTCCGTGGAGGAGGCCATCTGAACCCCAGGTGGAGGGTGGCAGGACAGTTAAAAGTTAAACAGTTTGAGATGCCCCATTTTTGTTGAACTTCTTCTTCCCTGCCTGCTAAAGATGAAGAGGCCATCAGGGGTTGGAGCCCTTGGTGGAGGATGGAGCCGGACCAGGAAAAGTAAAAGCAGCTGCACCTGCACCGCAAGCAACTGGAGAAGGGGTCTCAGGACAGTGCAGCACTGTGAGTGAAGGTGGCACTGGGGATCCATGTTGTTTGGGTGGCGGGTTGTTGTGGAGAGAAGCTGCAGCAGGAGGCTGCCTCGGCAGCGGTGTTAAAACGTTTTTGTTTCTATATACCTTCTTGTTACCTCACCACCAGGACTGCAACGCTTCTGGAGAGGTTGGTTGGAGAAGGGCCTGCGGAGGAGTCGGCCGAGGCCCAGTCACTAACGAAACCGGTGGCTACCCTCCAGGCCAAGGGTTCCCGGACTATGGAACATTTGGGGTGGACTGGCGGGTGAGGGACTTTTACCCAAACATTGCGAACGTCCCCAGGAACCCGGGACGGTGTGCACTTGGGATTAGCGGTGGCACTGAGGGTGGGTTCAGGTGTTTTGGGTAGTGGGTGAAAATGGGAAAAGTAGATGCATGTTTTTGTTTATTGCAACGTTCAAGTAATGTGCCTCCCGTAAGGGATGAACGTTTTTATAATGTTTTATATATACACTTGTAATTCTTTTCCTATTTTCAGTTGCTGAAAAAATAAACGTCAGTGGTCGGACAGCCCGTGGACCGGCTGTATTCAACCAAAGGGGAGTGTCACGCCCTGGCAAAACCAGGTAGTCACAAAAGAGTACATCCTCCTTGTTACCACCAAAACCCCACACTTAAGCGGGCTTTACACACAGCGACATCGCTAACGATGTCGCTGGTGAAAGCACCCGTCCCCGTCGGTTGTGCGTCACGGGCAAATCGCTGCCCGTGGAGCACAACATCGCTAGGAACAGTCACACATACTTACCTGCCTAGCGACGTAGCTGTGGCCGGCGAACCGCCTCCTTTCTAAGGGGGTGGTTCATTCGGCGTCACAGCGACGTCACTAAGCGGCCGCCCAATAGAAGCGGAGGGGCGGAGATGAGCGGGCCGAACATCCCGCCCACCTCCTTCCCTCCTCATTGCGGGCGGCCGCAGATAAGGTGTTGTTCCTTGTTCCTGCGGTGTCACACATAGCGATGTGAACGACGAACAACCTGCATCCTGCAGCAGCAACGATAATCGGGATAGGAACGACTGTACAACGATCAACGATTTGGTAAGTAATTTTGATCGTTAACAGGTCGTTCCTGCGTTTCACACGCAACGACATCGCTAACGAGGCCGGATGTGCGTAACGAATTCCGTGACTCCCAACGACATCTCGTTAGCGATGTCGTTGCGTGTAAAGCCAGCTTTAGGCAAACACACAGCCATTAAACCCTAGCCACCCCCTCCTGACAATAAGGACACACCAGTGGGTGGGATCAGGTGGTTGAGAACGCCCACCTAGGGGGCCTGAGGTGTCAGAGGCGGGAACACAACAGTTCAAGTTGAAGTCTGAGTGAGACAAGAGTGGACAGTTGAAGCTGACAGTGGTAGTGGAGTGGAAGTCAAGTGCAGACTGTGCAGTGTAGTCAGGGGTAGGAGCCCTTGGACTACCCGGCTAGGTAGCAGACGGTGAACAGGGCCACAGGCGACGGAGATCCGGTCGCGGGAAACCTTAAGTGGATCGGGGCAGGGTTGTAGCCCGCCGGTGCCGACAGCGGGAATCCGGTCCGGAGGCCGTGCACAGTCGGGGTGCCTGAACCCTAGGGCGAGGAAGGTTCCAAGACCCTCTCCAATTAACCAGCCGGGGACAAGGTTCCAGACTTTGTCCCATTAACTGCCCAGATACAGCGAAACGGAAGCCCAACACGGGGGATAGGGTGTCCGCCAGAACCCACTGAGATCCCAAGGGTCAGCTTTCGCTGGCCACAGCTCCCAACACACACAAAACCGGAGTGGACTTTTCCATTACAAGTGAAGTCGTCCAATAGGAAAGACAAACACAAAGTGCAGGAAGAAGGGAAACCTTTTCACTAACCTGGGTGCGAGACCCGAATGCACCCTCCAAATGCAGCCGGCCACTGACAACTTGGTTTACTACTGGACTTGTGTGAAATTACTGAACTGCGAGTACACCATTGTCCCCCGGTCCAGCAGCCATCACTCCCGTGTTCCGACCGCGGGCCCCGGGACTACACCTCCCCTACCCGTGGAGGGGATCCCACCTTTCTGCCCCGCTCCATCAGCCCCGGGCGCCACATCACCAGGCAGCGGCGGTGCCACCATCCCTCACTGCAACCCACAGGTGGCGTCACAGACACAACACCTCCCTTGTAAATATCCCCCCTTTCCGATGCTTGTGAGGACAGGCGGCTGCTCGAGCCCGGGTCCGGTCACCACTCGAGCCGTAGCAGCGAACCCGGATCCAAGAAGGCCCCCGAGAAGGAGCGTCAGTGGCCCCCGCCTGCAACATTGTCGCCATCTTTAATTCTGAAAAACTGGCTGCGCCATCACTGTGCCCAAAAGAGAGCGAAACTGCAAAAGCGCGCAAATAGAAGCACCGCCCACGAGTCCTGAGAGTGTGGGCGGAAGTCGGCAGTAACCGGACCCGGAAGCTCCCAGTGTGCCCCAGTCCCCGCGAGAGTGGTGAGAAATGACCGAGTGGGAACAAAGGATGCAGGCACCGGACGACGGGAACGCTGCGGGGCCTTCCAAGGCTGTGCAAGGCAATGACAACGAGGTGGGACCTGCTCCGGTAGAACAAGAACAACAACAACAGAAAAGTGACTACAGCTCTGGAGGTGACTGGAGCATAAGAAAGGATGTAACAGCAGAATAGTGACTACAGCTCTGGAGGTAACTGGAGGATAAGATCTGATGTAGCAGCAGAAAAGTGATTGCAGCTCTGTAAGTGGCTCAGCAGAATAGTGACTGCAGCTTTGGAGGTAACAGAAGGCTAAGGCATGATGTAACATCAGAATAGTGACTGCAGCTCTAGAGGTGACTGGAGGATAACACCCAATGTAACAGTAGAATAGTAACTGCAACTTTAAAGGTGACTGGAGGATGAGACATGATGTAACGGTAGAATAGTGACTGCAGCTCTAGAGGTGACTGGAGGATAAGACATGATGGAACATAAGAATAGTGACTGCAGCTCTGGAGGTGACTAGAGGATAGGTCATAACATAAATGTAGAATAGTGTCTGCAGCTCTGGAAGTGATTAGAGGTTAAGACAAAATGTAAGCGTAGAATAGTAACTATAGCTCTTGAGGTGACTGGAGGTTTATACTTTATTTAACAGCAGAATAGTGACTAAAGCTCTGAAGGACACTGGAAGATAAGTCATGACATAACTGGAGAGTAGTGCCTGCAGCTCTGGAAGTGACTAAAGATAAGATATGATTCAACAGCAGAATAGTGACTACAGCTCTGGAGGTAACAGAAAGCTAACACATGATGTAACATCAGAACAGTGACTGCAGCTTTGGAGGTGACTGGAGGATAAGACACAATGTAACAGTAGAATAGTGACGGCAGCTTTAAAGGTGACTGGAGGATGAGACATGATATTACGGTAGAATAGTGACTGCAGCTCTGAAGGTGACAGGAGGATAAGACACAATGTAACAGCAGAATAATGACTGCAGCTATGGAAGTGACTGGAGGATAAAAGACGATTTAACAGCAGAATAGTGACTGCAGCTCTGGAGGTGACTGGAGGATAAGAAAAGATGTAACAGCACAACATTGACTGCAGCTTTGGAGGTGACAGAAGGCTAAGAAATGATGTAATACCAGAATAGTGACTGCAGCTCTGGAGGTGACTGGGGGATAAGTCATAAAATAGTGTCTGCAGCTCTAAAAGTGACTGGAGGATAAAACACGATGTCAAAGCAGAATAGTCAGTGCAGTTCTGGAAGTGACTGGAGGATAAGACACAATGTAACAGTAGAATAGTGACTGCAGCTGTGGAGGTGACTGGAGATTAATAATTTATGTAACAGTAGAAAAGTGTCTGCAGCTCTGGAAGTCACTGGAGGATAAGACACGAAGTAACAGCAGAATAGTGACTGCAGCTTTGGAGGTGACTGGAGGATAAGACACGATGTAACAGCTGAATAGTGACTGCAGCTCTGGAGGTGACTTGAGGGTAAGACAAGATGTAACAGCAGAAAAGTGACTGCAGCTCTGAAGGTGACTTCAGCATAAGACACAATGTAAGAGCACAATAGTAACTGAATCTCTGGAGAAGACTGGAGGATAATATAAGAAGTAACAGCAGACTAGTGAGTACAGCTCTGGAGGTGACTGGAGGATAAGTCATAACATAACTGTAGAATACTGTCTGCAGCTGTGGAGGTGACTGGAGAATAAGATATGAAGTAGCAGCAGAATAGTGATTGCAGCTCTGGAGGTGACTGTAGGATAAAGTATGATATAACAGCAAAATAGCGACTACATCTCTGGAGGTGACTGGAGGATAAGTCATAACATAAGTAAGTGTAGAATAGTGTCTGTACCTCTGGAGGATACGATGAGATGTAATAGCAGAATAGTATCTGCAACTCTGGAGGTGACTGGAGGATAAGATCTGATGTATTAGCAGAATAGTAACTGCAGCTCTGGAGGTAAATGGAGGATAAGACAAGATATTACAGAAGAATAGTGTCAGCAGCTTTAGAGGTGACTGAAGGATGAGACAGAATGTAACAGCAGAATAGTAAATGCAGCTCTGGAGGTTCAAGCTTTATGTAATAGTTGAATAGTGACTGCATTTCTGGAGGTGACTGGATGATAAGACACAATGTAACAGTAGAGTAGTGACTGCAGCTGTGGAGGTGACTGGAGATGAATATGTTATGCAACAGGAGAAAAGTGACTGCAGCTATGGAGGTCACTGGAGGATAAGAGATGAAGTAACAGCAGAATAGTGACTGCAGGTCTGGAGGTGACTGGAGGATAAGATGTGATATAACAGCAAAATAGTGACTACAGCTGTGGAGGTGACTGGAGGATAAGATCTGATGTATTAGCAGAATAGTAACTGCAGCTCTGGAGGTAAATGGAGGATAAGACAAGATATTACAGAAGAATAGTGTCAGCAGCTTTAGAGGTGACTGAAGGATGAGACAGAATGTAACAGCAGAATAGTAAATGCAGCTCTGGAGGTTCAAGCTTTATGTAATAGTTGAATAGTGACTGCATTTCTGGAGGTGACTGGATGATAAGACACAATGTAACAGTAGAGTAGTGACTGCAGCTGTGGAGGTGACTGGAGATGAATATGTTATGCAACAGGAGAAAAGTGACTGCAGCTATGGAGGTCACTGGAGGATAAGAGATGAAGTAACAGCAGAATAGTGACTGCAGGTCTGGAGGTGACTGGAGGATAAGATGTGATATAACAGCAAAATAGTGACTACAGCTGTGGAGGTGACTGGAGGATAAGTCATAAGTTAACTGTAGAATAGTGTCTGTGGCACTGGAGGATAAAATCTGACGTAATAACAGAATAGTGTCTGCAGCTCTGGAGATGACTGGAGGATAAAACACGATGTAACAGCAGAATAGTGACTGCAGCCCTGGAGGTAACAGAAGGCTAAAGGGTGCTTTACACGCTGCGATATCGGTAATGATATATCGTCGGGGTCACGTCGTTAGTGACGAACATCCTGCGCCGTTAGCGACATCGCAGCGTGTGACACCAAGGAGCAACGATCAACGAGCACAAAAACGTGAAAAATCGTTGCTCGTTGACACGTCGTTTCCTTAATATTGTTGCTGCTGCAGGTATGATGTTGTTCGTCGCTCCTGCGGCAGCACACATCGCTATGTGTGACACCGCAGGAACGACGAACATCTCCTTACCTGCCTCCACCGGCAATGAGGAAGGAAGGTAATGGGCGGCATTTTCCGGCCGCTCATCTCCGCCCTTCCTCTGCTATTGGGCGGCCGCTTAGTAACGACGCAGTAATGTCGCTATGACGCCGAACGCACCTCCCCCTTGAAGGAGGGATTGTTTGGCGGTCACAGCGACGTCGCTGACAAGGTATGTGCGTGTGACGCTGCCATAGCGATGATGTTCGCTATGGCAGCGAACACTAAATGTCGCACGTACAACGGGGGCGGGTGCTATCGCTAGCGATGTCGCAGCGTGTAAAGCACCCTTTAGACATGATGTAACATGAGAACAGTGACTGCAGCTCTGGAGGTGACTGGAGGATAAGACACAATGTAACAGTAGGATAGTGACCGCAGCTTTAAAGGTGACTGGCGGATGAGACAGGATGTAACGGTAGACGCAGCTCTGGAGGTGACTTGAACATAAGACAAGATGTAACAGCACAATGGTGACTGAAGCGCTGGAGATATTTAGCTATTGAATTAATCTATGCAACAGAGCCCCAACACCTCGTCACGGTATTTTCTTACGTTGGGGTCCCTAGCTAATGTGTGTCCTCACTTGCAGTTAAAAAACTTACCGTGTATGGGAAGTATCAGCAGAATAGAGAGTGCAGCTCTGGAAGTGACTGGAGGATAAGACACGATGTAACAGCAGAATAGTGACTGCTCCTCTGGAGGGGACTGGAAAAAAAGATATGATGTAGCAGCAGAAAAGTGATTGCAGCTCTGGAGGTGACTGGAGCATAACACAAGATGTAACAGCAGACTAGTGACTACAGCTCTGGAGGTGACTGGAGCATGAGACAGGATGTAACAGCAGAATAGTGACTACAGCTCTGGAGGTGACTGGAGCATAAGTCATAATATAATTGTAGAAGAGTGTCTGTAGCTCTGGAGGTGACTGGATGATAAGATCTGATGCAATAGCATAATTGTGACTGCAGCTCTGGAGGTGACTGGAGGATAAAATATATCATAACAGTAGAATAGTGACTACAGCAGCTGTGGAGGTGACTGGGGGTTAATACTTTATGTAACTGTAGAAACGTGACTGCAGCTCTGGAGATGACTAGAGGATTAGACATAATGGAACAGCAGAATTTAGAGGTGACTGAAGGATAAGACAGGATGTCACAGCAGAATAGTGACTACAGCTCTGGAGGTGACTAGAGGTTCATGTTTTACGTAATAGTAGAATAGTCACTGCAGCTCTGAAGCTGACTGGAGGATAAAATATAACATAACAGCAGAATAGTGGCTGCAGGTCTGGAGGTGACTGGAGGATAAGACGTAATGTAACAGCAGAATAGTGACTACAGCTCTGGAGTTGACTGGAGGATAAGTCATGTGTCTGCAGCTCTGAAAGTTACTGAAGGATAAGATCTGATTCAACAGCAGAATAGTGACTGAAGCTCTAGAGGTTAGTTGAGGGTAGGGTAATACAAGATGTAACAGCAGTGACTGAAACTCTGCAGATGACTGCAGGAAAAGACATTACAAAAAAGCAGAATAGTGTTTGCAGCTCTGGAGGTGACAGGAGGATTATAGACAATGTAACAGCAGAATAGTGAGTGCAACTCTGGAGGTGACTGAAGGAGAACATATGATTTAACAGCAGAATAGTGTCCGCAGCTTTAGAGGTGACTGGAGGATGAGACATGATGTAACAGCAAAATAGTGACCACAGCTCTGGAGGTAACAAAAGAATAATACACAATGTTACATCAGAATAGGGACTGCAGCTCTGCAGGTGACTGGAGGATAAAATTTAACATAACAGTAGAATAGTGACTGCAGGTCTGGAAGTGACTGGAGGATGAGGCTATGTCAGCACGCTGCGTTCCTGGTTTGACAAAAAAATGCACCCTCTGGCAGGCTTTGACAACTGTAAACACTGCGTTTCACAAAATTAACGCATGCGTTTTTGATGCGTTTTTGTCAGTGCGTTTTTTAAAGAAGTGAAATATGATAGGATAGGATAATTTATAGCTAGCTAGCATAGATAGATAGAAAAAATAGATAGATAGATAGAAAGAACATATAGAATAGATAGAAAGAACAGGTTGAATAGATAGCAAGAAATAACAGAAAAGCTTGATAGAGGGATAGCTAGCTTAGCCAGCTGTTTTTTTAATTTTTTGGGAAAATAAAATGACGTGGGGTTCCATCCATTTTTCTAAAACCAGCCAAGGTGCAGCAGACAACTGGGAGCTAATATTATTAGGGTGGGAAGGGCCATCGTTACGTGGCCCCTTCCAGTCTAAAAATAGGAGCCCACAGCCACCCCAGAAGTGGCGCTTCCATAAGGTGTGCCAATTCTGGCGCTGGACCTGACTCTTCCCGTTGCCCTGGTGCGGTGGCAATCGGGGCAAGAAGGAGTTAATGGCAGCCCACAGAGGCCACTAAGTCCTAGATTAGTGATAGCAGTCATCTATGAGACCCCGTCCCCATCACTAATCTGTAAGTGAAAGTAAAGTTAACAAGCATGGTGGAGGAGTTGGTTTGCTCCTGTCCGACCAATGCTACTTTGCACCAATTCCACTGCCACCCACTGTTACTCTCCCCTCTTTCGAGGTGCACTTTGTTCGCATCATCCCCCTCCAACCTTCAACTGGCTGTCATTTACCGCCCTCCAGGGCCAGCCACCGCCTTTTTGGACCATTTCACCACCTGGCTACTACATTTCCTTTCCACCAATATCCACACCATCATTATGGGTGACTTTAACATCCCCATTGACACTTCCCACTCATCTGTCTCTAAACTTCTAACACTTACTTCCTCCTTCGGCCTCACCCAACGTTCCTCTGCAGCTACTCACAAAGATGGCCACACACTCGACCTAATCTTCACTCGCCTCTGTTCCCTATCTAACCTCTCTAAGGGGTACTTTACACGCTGCGACATCGCTGCCGATATATCGTCGGGTCCCATCGTTAGTGACGCACATCCGGCGCCGGTAGCGATATCGCAGCATGTAAAACAAATGAGCGACGATCAACGAATGCAAAAAGTGCAAAATCGTTGCTCGTTGACACGTCGTTCATTTCCATAATATCAGTGCTGCTGCAGGTACGATGTTCTTTGTTGTTCTTGCGGCAGCACACATCGCTATGTGTGACGCCGCTGGAACGGCAAACATCTCCTTACCTCCGTCCACCGGAAAAGGAGGAAGGAAGGAGGTGGGCGGCATGTTCCGGCCGCTCATCTCCTCCCCTCCTTTTCTATTGGGCGGCGGTTCAGTGACGCTGCTGTGACGTCGCTGTGACGCTGAACGAACCGCCCCCTTAGAAAGGAGGCAGTTCGCCGGTCACAGTGACATCGTAGAGCAGGTATGTGCGTGTGACGCTGCTGTAGCGATAATGTCCTCTACGGCAGCTATCACCACATATTGGCCGTGCGACGGGGGCGGGTGCTAGCGCGCTGGACATCGCTAGCAAATGCTCCAAGTACGCAACCCCCCTCCACAAACTTTCACACCCTCGTAGAAATATCAAACACTTTGATTTACACTCCCTTTCTCAGTCCCTTCTCCCTCTTGCAGACATTGCTTCTCTACAAGATGCAGATGCTGCTGCCACTTTATATAACACCACCATCTCTGCAGCTCTTGAATTGGCCGCCCCCTCACACACACCAAAACCTGTACAATCAACAGGCAACCGTGGCACACGAGTCAGACAAAAGAATTGAGACGGGCTTCCAGAATCGCTGAGCACAGATGGAAGAGGTCTCATTCCGCTGAGCACTTTGTCACATACAAACAGCCCTCACCACTTTCAAGTCTGCACTCACTACTGCAAAACAAACCTACTTCTCATCTCTCATATCCTCTCTATCTCACAACCCTTTTAACTCTCTCCTCCATCCCCCGCCACAACCTCCCTCTCCTCTCATCTCAGCTGAAAACTTTGCCTCTTTCTTCAAGCATATTGACAATTATCAGAGAAAGCTTTGGCCCACCACAGCCCCTCCTCACAACTACTCTGCCTTCTTCCTCCAAATCCAGCTTCTCCACCATGACAGAAGATCATCTTTCCACTAGACTCTGAAGATCACATCTCACCACCTGTCCGCTTGATCCACTCCCATCCCACCTCATCCCCAATCTCATCACAGTCTCCATCCCAACCCTAACCCATCTCTTCAACCTATCACTAACAACTGGTGTATTCCCTTCATGCTTTAAACATGCCTCCATTACACCCATCCTCAAAAAGCCCTCCCTTGACCCTTCCTCTGTGTCAAACTATAGCCCCATATCACTTCTCCCCTATGCCTCAAAACTACTGGAACAGCAGGTCCATCTTGAATTTACCTCATACCTCGCTTCCTGCTCCCTCTTTGATCAGCTACAATCTGGCTTCCGACCGCATCATTCCACTAAAACTGCCCTAACTAAAGTCACTAATGACCAAAGCCAAGTGACACTCCTCTGTCCTCCTCCTCCTGGACCTGTCCTCTACCTTTGACACAGTAGACTATTCCCTTCTACTACAAATTCTCTCATCTCTGGGCATCACAGACTTGGCCCTATCCTGGATCTCCTCATACTTAACCGACTGAACTTTCAGCATCTCCCACTCTCATACCACTTCCTCATCCCGCCCCCTATCTGTTGGGGTCCCCCAAGGTTCAGTTCTAGGACCCCTGCTGTTCTCCATCTACACCTTCAGCCTGGGACAACTCATAGAGTCCCATGGCTTTCAGTATCACCTCTACGCTGATGATACGCAGATCTACCTCTCTGGACCTGACATCACCTCCCTACTAACCAGAATCCCACAATGTCTGTCT
Source organism: Anomaloglossus baeobatrachus (assembly GCF_048569485.1). Classification (NCBI taxonomy): domain Eukaryota; kingdom Metazoa; phylum Chordata; class Amphibia; order Anura; family Aromobatidae; genus Anomaloglossus; species Anomaloglossus baeobatrachus. The sequence continues at coordinate 154,806 of NW_027442162.1, read as the reverse complement.
GCTATTTCATCATTTTTCTCTGCTCGATTCCTAAAACTGAACATAGACAAAACGGAACTCATTATCTTTCCTCCTCCCCCCACCTGATGCATCCATCAATGTCAATGGCTGCTCACTTTCCCCAGTCCCACGTGCTCGCTGCTTAGGAGTAACTCTAGACTCTGCTCTCTCTTTCAAGCCACACATCCAAGACCTCTCCATCTCCTGCCACCTCCAACTCAAAAACATTTCCGTGATCCGTGCATTCCTTACCCATGAAGCTGCAAAAACCCTAGTGCATGCCCTTATTTTCTCCCGCCTGGATTATTGCAACCTCCTGCTCTGTGGCCTCCCCTCTAACAGTCTTGCACCCCTAAAATCTATTCTAAACTATGACTCCCGACTAATCCACCTGTCCCCCCGCTACTCCCCGACCTACACGTAACCTTCGATCCTCACAAGATCTCCTTCTCTACTCCCCTCTCATCTCCTCTTCCCACCATCGCATCCAAGATTTCTCACGTGCATTCCCCATACTCTGGAATGCTCTGCCACAACATATCAGACTCTCGCCTACCTTGACAAGCTTCAAAAGAAACCTGAAGACCCACCTCTTCTGACAAGCCTACAACCTGCCGTAACCCTCAGTCTCATACAGCGCCACACGACCAGCTCTACCCTCACCTACTGTATCCTCACCCATCCCTTGTAGACTGTGAGCCCTTGCGGGCAGGGACCTCCATCCTCCTGTACCAGTCTGTGCCTTGTATTGTTTATGATTATTGTACTTGTCCCTATTTTGTATACCCCTTTCACATGTAAAGCGCCATGGAATAAATGGCGCTATAGTAATAAATAATAATAATAATAATAATAAATAAACACAAACACCCCAAAATCCTTTATTTGAAATAAAAGACCAAAAAGCGCCCTTTTTCACCACTTTATTAACCTCCCAAACACCCCTCCAGGCCGACGTAATCCACACGAGGTCCCACGATGTTTCCAGCACTGCTACATCCCTGTCCTGTTACAGCGAGCACCATAGCCTGCTAACAGCAAACAGTGGCGCGATGAGAATGAGCTCTGACATCAGTGCTGCGACACAGGGAGTAGTGCGGGGCCCGCAGCTGTGACGTCAGAGGTTCACCCGAGTTCATTCACATAGTGCGGCTGTCTCTGTGTTGTGACCTGATTTGCGGTCACAGGTGAAGAACTCCAGCTGTGATCGGAAATCACCAGAGTGACAGCACAGCAGATTGCGCTGCTCACTTCAGTCACTCGGTTGATTTGATGTCACAGGAGGACTCCAGCCGTGGCCGCGGGTAACCTGAGTGACGTCACCGCTGATAGAGCGACTCACTTCAGTTGCTGGATGGAGCCCGCAGTGAGCAGTTTTGTTCTATGGTGCTCGCTGTGAGTGACAGATGAAGCAGAAGTGGAAGTGTCGTGGGATCTTGTGTGGATTACATCGGACCTAGAGGGGTGTTTGGGAGGTTTAAAAGTGGTGAAAAAGGGTGGCTTTTTTGTCTTTTATTTCAAATAAAGGAATTTTTGGTGGTCGTATTTATTTACTTTCACTTACAGCTTAGTAATGAGGGGGTGTCTCATAGACGCCTGCCATAACTAAGCTAGGACTTAACGGCAGCTATGGGCTGCTATTAACTTCTTATTACCTCGATTGCCACCACACGAGCATTCGGGATGAGCCCGGTAAAGTCCAGGGACTGTCACATCTAATGGATGCGGCAATTCCGAGTGGCTGCTGGCTGATATTATTAGGCTGGGGGGCTTCCAATAACGTGGGTCTCTCCAGCCTGAGAATACCAGCCCCCAGCTGTGAGGCTTTATCTTGGCTGGGTATCAAAATTAAGGGGGAACGCAGGCCGTTTTTTTTAAATTATTTATTTTACTGTAGGATATAGACCCGCCAACCAGCGGTTGTGATTGGTTGCAGTCAGGCAGTTGTCACTCAGCGTGGGGATGCTTCTGACTGCAACCAATCATAGGTGCTGGTGGGCAGGGAAGCAGTGAATATGAAATAAGCCTAATGAGCTGGTGCAGTGAATACGAAATGAGGCTAATGAGAAGCCGCCACATTCAGTAGCAGGAGAGGCCATGGGAGCAGTGTAAACGTTGTGCTGGTGATTGGTGAGTATGAGGCAAAGAGAGACAGAGAGAGAGAGAGTGAGAATGGAGAAAAGTTGGTGACCTACGTTTTGGTTGACAAAAATGCATCCAAAAATCAACCAAAACGTGGTGCAAACGCACAACTAACATTTTGGTTGCATTTTGACACACCTCATTCATTTAAATGGGTGACAAAATGTGACCAAAACGCAATAAAGAAGTGACATGCTGCTTTTTTTAGGCAAAGATTTTGACAAATATTTGACAAACAAAACAATGCCTAAGAAAAAGCAACATGCGCATGGAAATTCTGACTTTTCTGTGGAAGCAAAAGCATGCAGTTTGTCACTGACACAGTGCAGTTTAAAAAGCAACCAATACACAAGAAAAAAACGCAACTGTAGAATAGTGACTGCAGCTCTGGAAGTGACTGGAGGATAAGGCTATATTCACACGCTGCATCTTTTACTGCATTTTTCGTGCATTTTTGACGTCACAAAGATGCACCTAAATGCATGCATTTCCTTCTCCCAGCAAAGTCTATGAGATTTCTATTTTGCTGTCTGCACAGTGCATCTTTTTTTGACTGCATCTTAGCTACGTTTTTGAAGACGCAGCCAAGATGCAGCATGTCAATTCTTTTTGCATCTTGTCCCTGCGTTTCAGAGGACTGGCAGAATAATCCCCCACTGACTCGAGGTCGGTGGGGGATTGATCTCTGGTATGTGGCTAGATGTCAATTCCCATAAAGTCAATGGGGTCCAGAATTTGGGGCAAAGGGGTAGGAACAAGCAATTCACACTTACCAAATCACCGATGCGACTATCACACTGCTCCCATGGCTGGTCATTCACTTCCCGGGCAGCTCATTACCTTCATTGAATATGCACTGCTTCCCCCGCCCACTGGTGGCTGTGACTGGTTGCAGTGAGATGCACTTCCAAGCTGAGTGACAGTTGTCTGACTGCAACCAATCACAGACGCCAGTGGGCGGGTCTATATCACACAGTACAATAAATAAATAATTTAAAAAAATGGCATTTGGCCCCCCCCAAATTTGATATCAGCCAAGATAAAGCCTCACAGCTGAGGGCTGGTATTCTCAGGCTGGGGAGACCCACATTATTGGGAGCCCCCAGCCTAAAAATATCAGCCAGCAGCCGCCCGGAATTGCCGCATCCATTAGATGCGAGAGTCATGGGACTTTACCTGGCTCATCCCGATTTTCCTGATGCGGTGGCAATCAGAGTAATAAGGAGTTAATGCAGCCCATAGCTGCCACGAAGTCCTAGATTAGTCACGGAAGGCGCCTACCCAAGACACCCTGCATCACTAATCTGTAACTGAAATGAAATAAACATAAACAACGAAATAATGCTTTATTTGGAATAAAAGACAAAACACCACTCTCTTTCACCACTTTATTAACCCCAACACAACCCTCCAGGTCCGACGTAATCCACACAAGGTCCTATGACGATTTCAGCACTAGTACATATCTGAAGCTCACAGCGAGTGCCATACAACAGGACTGCCTGCTGTGAAGTTCAGTCTGCAACTGAAGTGAGCCATGCACTCAGCGGTGACGTCACTCATGTTAGCTGTGGCAACAGCATGGCCACAGCCTAAACCTGTGACAGCAAATCACTTGAGTGACGTCCCAGTGATTGCGCTGCTCACTTCAATAACTTGGGTGATTTGCTATCATAGGTGGAGGACTCCAGCTGCGGACGTGGGTAACCTGAGTGAAGTCACCGCTGATCATGCGGCTCACTTCACTTGCTGAGTGGAGCTCACAGCGGGCAGTCATGTTGCATGGCGCTCGCTGTGAGCATCAGATGTAGCAGCACTGGAAGCATTGTGAGACCTCTTGTGGATTACGTCAGACCTGGAGAGTTGTTTGGGGGGTTAATAAAGTGGTTAAAGAGGGCGCTTTTTTTGTCTTTTCTTTCAAATAAAGGATTTTTTTGGGCTGTTTGTGTTTATTTACTTTCACTTACAGATTAGTGATGGGGCGGGGTCTCATAGCCGACTGCCATCACTAATCCAGTGGCTGCTGTGGGCTGCCATTAACTCCTTATTACCTTGATAGCCACCGCACCAGGGCAACGGAAGAGCTGCTATTGTTAGGCTGGAAAGGGGCCAAATAACTATGACCCTTTCTACCCTAATAATATTAGCCCCCAGTTGTCTGCTGCTCCTTGGCTGGTTTTAGAAAAATGGGGGTGACCCCACATCATTTTTTTAAAAAAAATAAATCAAATAATTAAAAAAAAAAAAAATTGAGGGATCTATATTTTTCCTAACCAAGGTTTTCCAAACAGCTGATGGTTGCAAAACGCAGCAGCTGCTGTTCTTGTGCTGGACATGAAAAATGGGGGGGACCCCACGTCATTTTTTTAACTAAATTACAAAAAAAAACAAAAAAAAAACCAGCTGGCCAAAATAGCTATCCCTTAAGCTATTAAGCTATTCTGTTATTTATTTCTATCTATTCTATATGTTCTTTCTTATTATCTATTCTATATGTTCTTTCTGTTATCTATCTCTCTATTATCTGTTTTCTATTATGTATCTAAAAAAAACAACCCGATTCACACAGAATAGCTATAGACAATGATAAAATACATAATTTTATTAATTCAACATTAAAAAACCAAAAGACAGATAGAGGGGTAGATAGATAGGTAGATAGATAGAGGGATAGATAGATAGATAATAGATAGATAGATGAAAGATAGATAATAGATAGAGAGATAGATAGATAGAGGGATAGATAGAGGGATATCTAATAGATAGATAGATAATAGAAAGATAGATGAAAGATAGATAATAGATAGAGAGATAGATAGATAGAGGGATAGATAGAGGGATATCTAATAGATAGATAGATAATAGATAGATGAAAGATAGATAATAGATAGATGATAGATAGATAAAGGGATAGATAATAGATAAAAGAGGGATAGATAGATAGATAGATGATAGATAGATAATAGACAGCTAGATATTGCATATTACACTCGCTGCAGCGAGGCCCCTTTAACGCTGTGAACTTTCTATGACCTTTTTTTAAACCTGTTGTCAGGCCCATGACGTGTTCAGGGACATTCGCCAAACAGCTTCTGATTGGAGGTCACCGTTGGCGCGAACCGCAGGTCCTATATAAAGGCCGAGCTGACTGATAGGCCCTTGTGGGTTGTAGTTGGAGCGAGGAGAAGTCGGTGTTGTGCAGTTACGTTCTTGGATCTGAGGAGTTATCGTTCGTTCATCGGAGAATTTATCGTTCGTGGATCGGAGGAGTAATATGATGGAGAGGGGATTTCCAGACAGCGTTATGGAGAAAGAAATGAGGAAGATCGGCCGCCCTGGGGGCAGAGAGGACGGGAGTTCTGGTGGCGCGAGGTGTGGACCCCTGCTGGAGCGGAGCGGTGAGTAATGTGTTCTGTGTCGTGCTGTCTGTCCCGTCACTAGATGTGATCGTGTAAATCAGCGGTCTCAAACACGCGGCCCCCAGGCCCGTGCCCCTGTAGCATCGCGGCCGGTGCAGGGGCCGCAGTCACTGTCTGCGCTTTGTTAGATGAGTGTTTTGCCGGCGGCGCTGATATCTGAGTCACGGACTCTGCGCTCTCGCGCCGGCAAAACAATCATCTGACATAAGTCACTGACAGTGGCTGCGACCCCTGCACCGGCCGCGATGCTACAGGGGCACGGGCCTGGGGAGCCGCACGAAGCAGAGATGAGGCAGCCGAGGGAGCGCGGGACAGGTGAGAAGAATGGTGTGTGTGTGTGTGTATATGTGTGTGTGTGTGCGGGAAGGCACATTAACCCCTAAGCGACCTATGACGTACTGGGTACGTCATGGCTCCTTGGTACTTAAGGACCCATGACGTATCCAGTATGTCATGGCGAGATCGCGGCCCCGGTGGCTGCGATCACTTTGCATTGCAAATACCTTAGATTCGGGGAGGAGGGGAAATCAAGAGGGGTGGTTTCTCCTCCCCGGACCTATGGACGCCGGATGCGTTTTTTTGCACTGCGCCGGTTTGAGCAGTGCGGCTCAATCCAGCTCAAAAACCTATGCAACGGATGCGGTGAAAAAACGGATCCGTTACATAAGTTTTTCCATGCGGCCCTTCCGGTTTCTCACGGATGCGGCTTGATACTGAGCATGCGCAGTGCAAAAAAAACGCATCCGGCGTCCACAGGCATGCATTGTAAATGCGTTTTTTTCGCCACACAAAAAAGTGCCAGGCAACGTTCCATCTGGCGACGCATCGGCTAAATATGCCACATCCGGCAAAAAACGGTCACAATGCAAGGCCATGCGGCACAATACGGCGCTAATGCAAGTCTATGCGGGAAAAAATGCAACCGGCGGCAAAAAAAAAACCCGTTGCATTTTTCTGCAGAGCGCCGTATTGTGCCGCAGAGCAAAAACCGGATGTGTCAGTTTTTTGCAATCGGACACAATCCAGTTTATTAATTAGCAAACTTGTCCCAACTAAAGGCCCCGTCACACTAAGCAACATCGCTAGCAACATCGCTGCTAACGAACAACTTTTGTGACGTTGCTAGCGATGTTGCTGTGTGTGACATCCAGCAACAACCTGGCCCCTGCTGTGAGGTCGTTGGTTGTTGCTGAATGTCCTGGGCCATTTTTTAGTTGTTGCTCTCCTGCTGTGAAGCACACATCACTGTGTATGACAGCGAGACAGCAACAACTAAATGTGCAGGCAGCAGGAGCCGGCTTCTGCGGAGGCTGGTAACCAATGTAAACATCGGGTAACCAAGAAGCCGATATTTACCTTTGTTACCAGCCTCCGCCGCTCTCACTGCCTGTGCTGCCGGCTCCTGCTCTGTGCACATGTAGCTGCAGGACACATCGGGTTAATTAACCCGATGTGTACTGTAGCTAGGAGAGCAGGGAGCCAGCGCTAAGCATTGTGCGCTGCTCCCTGCTCTGTGCACATTTAGCTGCAGCACACATCGGGTAATTAACCCGATGTGTGCTGTAACTAGGAGAGCAGGGAGCCAGCGCTCAGTGTGCGCTGCTCCCTGCTCTCTGCACGTGTAGCTGAGTGCGCTGATAACCAAGGTAAATATCGGGTTGGTTACCCGATATTTACCTTAGTTACCAAGCGCAGCATCTTCCACGCGGCGCTGGGGGCTGGTCACTGGTTGCTGGTGAGCTCACCAGCAACTCGTGTAGCGACGCTCCAGCGATCCCTGCCAGGTCAGGTTGCTGGTGGGATCGCTGGAGCGTCGCTTAGTGTGACATCTCACCAGCAACCTCCTAGCAACTTACCAGCGATCCCTATCGTTGTTGGGATCGCTGGTAAGTTGTTTAGTGTGACTGGACCTTTACATCAAGGAGCATCACTCCACTTACACAATCTAAGGGGCACTTTGCACACTGCGACATCGCAGGCCGATGCTGCGATGCCGAGTGCGATAGTCCCCGCCCCCGTCGCAGCAGCGATATGTGGTGATAGCTGGCGTAGCGAAAATTATCGCTACGCCAGCTTCACACACACACTCATCTGCCGTGCGACGTCCCTGTGGCCGGCGACCCGCCTCCTTGTTAAGGGGGCGGGTCGTGCGGCGTCTCTGCGACGTCACACGGCAGGCGGCCAATCGGAGCGGAGGGGCGGAGATGAGTGGGATGTAAACATCCTGCCCACCTCCTTCCTTCCGCATATCCTACGGAAGCCGCGGTGACGCCGGTAGGAGATGTTCCTCGCTCCTGCGGCTTCACACACAGCGATGTGTGCTGCCGCAGGAGCGAGGAACAACATCGGACCGTCGCGTCAGCGTAATTATGGATTACGCCGACGCTGCACCGATGATACGATTACGACGCTTTTGCGCTCGTTAATCGTATCATCCAGGCTTTACACACTGCGATGTCGCATGCGATGCCGGATGTGCGTCACTTTCAATTTGACCCCACCGACATCGCACCTGCGATGTCGCAGTGTGCAAAGTGCCCCTCAGCCTTATCTCATGATTGTTACAATCAAAAGATACTCCGAGTGTATCAATGCACAATAAAGAATTCCATAAGCTTTTTTAGGATAAAACCCAAAACTTTATTAGGCAATCAAACATATAAATATTAAAATAAACAGGGAGACACACCTTGTTGAAGGACAGAAATATGCCACCGTTTTGAACACGCATCGGTATTTTCAGTCAGATAAAGCACAAGTATTGCAAATCGTTATTATTATTCTTTCATGTGTCAAACTATACCTGCACACTTGGTGATTAACAAATCACACTCACTGTGGTGGAATACGATAGTGATGCTGTGCATTTCTAGATGAACACCTTTATTCAGAGCATTGCCACTTGTGCTTCTGACTGTGCACATTGCAGCGTTTTCATCTGTGAATGATTGAACAACTTGGATGTGTGTCAAGACTGTTAATTACTTTTCATAATATATGTGTCTGCCCACATGTCTTATGGTGATGACAATATATAGTTTGATTATGATATTGGCGGTATATGTATACTCTTTACAGACAAAAGCCCTGATTTCATCTATTTTTATGGGCCAAATATAATATAATATACTTACCTATTTTGTTCAATCTGTGGGATTGTTATGAGCCTATAGGTGCATTGTATGTATATGCGGCTATTGACACACATCCATATTGTGGAGCATAGTATGCACAGGGCTTGAGCATGCTGACGGCAAGGCACCTATATGAATATAGGCTTATTATGCCAGAATAGCAATAACGAAGGGTGGAATTGCTGTCTGCAATGTTCATGTCTTGATAATTTTGGTTAAAATAATGATATCTTGCTACTAATAGTTTGACACATGAAAGAATAATAATAACGATTTGCAATACTTGTGCTTTATCTGACTGAAAATACCGATGCGTGTTCAAAACGGTGGCATATTTCTGTCCTTCAACAAGGTGTGTCTCCCTGTTTATTTTAATATTTATATGTTTGATTGCCTAATAAAGTTTTGGGTTTTATCCTAAAAAAGCTTATGGAATTCTTTATTGTGCATTGATACACTCGGAGTATCTTTTGATTTTAACAATCATGAGATAAGGTTTAAGACAATCCACTTTGTGCCTGGTGCGACGGATACGTCTCTGATTGTGTAAAAACTGAGGTGACGGATCCCATTTTTTTTTCTTTGTTTTTAGGCTGAGAGAGAGAGACCCCACCATCCCCGCACATACACCGGCACTCCCCCCACCCACCATCCCCGCACATACACCGGCACTCCCCCCACCCACCATCCCCGCACATACACCGGCACTCCCCCCACCCACCATCCCCGCACATACACCGGCACTCCCCCCACCCACCATCCCCCCACATACACCGGCACTCCCCCCACCCACCATCCCCGCACATACACCGGCACTCCCCCCACCCACCATCCCCACACATACACCGACACGCACCATCACTGCACATACACCGGCACTCCCCCCACCCACCATCCCCGCACATACACCGGCACTCCCCCCACCCACCATCCCCACACATACACCGACACGCACCATCACTGCACATACACCGGCACTCCCCCCACCCACCATCCCCGCACATACACCGGGACTCCTGCACGCACCATCCCTGCACATACACCGGCACTCCCGCACGCACCATCTCCGCACATACACCGGCACTCCTGCACGCACCATCACCGCACATACACCGGCACTCCCGCACGCACCATCACCGCACATACAGCGGCACTCCTGCACGCACCATCACTACACATACACCGGCACTCCCCCCACGCACCATCACCGCACATACACCGGCACTCCCCCCACGCACCATCACTGCACATACACCGGCACTCCCGCACGCACCATCACCGCACATACAGTGGCACTCCTGCACGCACCATCACTACAGATACACCGGCACTCCCCCCACTCACCATCACCGCACATACACCGGCACTCCCCCCACGCACCATCACCGTACATACACCGGCACTCCCGCACGCACCATCACTACACATACACCGGCACTCCCGCACGCACCATCACTACACATACACCGGCACTCCCGCACGCACCATCACTACACATTCACCGGCACTCCCGCACGCACCATCACCGCACATACACCGGCACCCCCCCACGCACCATCACCGCAAATACACCGGCACTCCTGCACGCACCATCACTGCACATACACCGGCACTCCCACACCCACCATCCCCGCACATACACCGGCACTCCCGCACGCACTGTCACTACACGTACACTGGCCCTCCCGCACGCACCATCACTGCAAATACTCCGGCACTCCCGCACGCACCATCACTGTACATACACCGGCACTCCCGCACGCACCATGACCGCACATACACCGGCACTCCTGCACGCACCATCACTACACATACACCGGCACTCCCTCACGCACCATCATTGCAAATACACCGGCACTCCCGGGGGAGTTAAAGGGGTTAACCAGAAGCACAATGTTATTAAAGATAATTTGTCTAATAGAGTAGATCTTACAGTATATGTAATGTGCAACTTTTACCTATTGTAGATTAAGGTGTCAGATCTGCTTTAGAATAGAATTTTGTTGCTTTAAAATATTCTAATTTAAAATAAATACTACCAAGTTTGCATTAAGAATATTTTATATTTTTTCTGTTTATAATTATTGTTTATAAAACAATGTGATCGGCAGTGCTGAATGGGTGTGGATGGGGAGTGGTTATGGGCGTGACTAGTTGTGAAATGGGTATGGTTAGGGGCGTGGCCTAAAATCGCCGTGGCGCACACATAGCGTGACACACAGTTTGGCCCTCTTTCCTTTCTTGGAAAGTTTGGAGGTATGTGTCTGTCCTCAGAAATAAAAATGGACCCCAAAATGTGTTGTGTAATTTCTGCCAATACCCTTGTGAAAATGAGAAAATTGGAACTAAAGCAAAATTTGTATGTCAATGTGTGTTTTTATTTTCACGGCTCAATGTTATAAAACTTTGTGAAGCATCTGGGGATTTATGGTGCGCACCACGTATCTAGATGAATTCCTTGAGGGGTTTAGTTTCCAAAATGGGGTCACTTGTGGGAGTCTTCACTGTTTGCACATCAGGGGCTCTACAAATGCAGCATGCTCTCTGGAATAGATAGCAAATTCCGCTCCATCCCTTCCAGACCCCACCTTGCGCTCGCACATCGTTTTTCCACTAAATATGCAGTATCAACATACTCAGGAGAAATAGGACAGAATTCTATGCTCCATATTATTTCTCCTGTAACCCTTGTGAAATGGAACAATTTTTTGCTAAATAAACACATTTTTGTGCGAAAAATTAAAATGTTAATTTAATGTTCAAAATTGCTTTAATTAGTGTGAAGCATCTAAAGGGTAAATAAGCTTCTTGGATTTGGTTTTGACTACTTTGAGGGGTGCAGTTTTTTAAAGCTGTCACGTTTAAGTATTTTCTGTCACATTGGCCCCTTAAAGTCACTCCAAATGTGAAGTGGTCCCTAAACAAAAAATTAGTTTGAGAAACTTTTAACCCATCTAGATTACTGAGAAGCAAATTGTTCCAAAACTGCTGCTGTTGTAAAGCAGATGTAAATGATGCTTATGACCTCACTGAGGAGAAGATGGAGAAATCTGACCGCCCTCGGATGGCAATGTGTCCCTCGCACCATAGACCTGAATGAGTCTTATCCGATTGAATGGCAAATTGTAGCCGGCACCAAGAGGTTCTGTCAGTAAAACAACAAATTGGGCCTCAGCACTGGCCCTCTGAAAAACGTTGGGCCGAGTGCTATTCAATAAAAAATCCGCTAGCACTCGTCCAGCTAATCCGGTGGCGTGAGCCCTTCCATCCAATATTGCAGTGTCTCAGCAACTTCAGGTTGGGCGACGTAAAACAGGAACAGAAATGTAAATGAGGCCGAATGTAAAGATTGTATCTCATCAATATCTATGTCCACTTTAATTTTTAGGTATGAAGAAGAAAATAAAAGCCGGAAAAGATGGCGAGAGCAGACAGGAGGTAAGAAATCAATAAATAGCAACCAATGTATTTGTGTAAAAGGGGTTGTCTGTATAGATAGTCTGGCCGTATGTGAGTGATGATGTGACTGTGCATGTTGTCACCATTTCCAGGTTCCTCAAGTCGTTCCTTGCTGACTAGTCTCATCTGCCTTATCTCAATTCTCTTGTGATTGGTAGCCGGGGGTGAGGGACATAGTCCAGCACCCGCCTGACACGCTACAGAAAAGGGGTTTGCAGTGTGTGTTTGGGTTGGTGCTGTGGTGCGATACCTGAGTAACCGGGTACTTCTGGGCTGTCAGTCCGCTGCTGCTGCTGCTCCAAGGAACATGCTGCAGATTCACTCCCATAAGAATAAAGTCCACACTTGGGCCAGCTATAAAACACTTTGTCTTTACTGTCACCAGTGTCTTGGAAACACCAATCTTCCCCATAGGAGAGGCACACATATTTCACAGGCATTGTTTCACAGTTCAACATGGCTCTCCCCATCACGGCTGTTCTCAGGGTCTCACCGGCATGAGAGTTTCTTCTCTACACTTCACTGTTCTCTGAAAGGCTATCTTCTACCGGGTTGCATCCGAGGATCCCAATCCTGCAGTGACGGTGACTGTCTGAAGACTAAGAGGTACTTTGCACGTTGCGACAACGCTACTGCGATATCGGTGGGGTCAAAACAAAAGTGACGCACATCCGGTAGCGACGTCGCAACGTGTAAATACTAGGAGCGGAGATGAACGAGCGTGAAACAGTCAAAAATCGCTGATCTGTGTCACGTCGTTCATTTCCATAATGTCGGTGCGTCCGCAGGTAAGATGTTGTTTGTCATTCCTGCAGCGCCACACATCGCTGTGTGTGAAGCTGCAGGACCAACAAACATCTCCTTACCTGCATCTGCCGTCCACCGGCTATGCGGAAGGAAGGAGGTGGGCGGGATGTTTACATCCTGCTCATCTCTGCCCCTCCGCTTTGATTGGCCGGCCGCTTTGTGACGTCGCTGTGACGCCTAAAGCACCTCCCCCTTAAAGGAGGGTTTCCTCGGCAGTCACAGCGACGTCGCCGACCAGGTATGTGAGTGTAAAGCTGCCGTAGAGATAATGTTCGTTACGGCAGCTCGCACTACATATCACAGGTGCGACGGGGGCGGGTACTATCGCGCTCGGCATCGCTATCATTAGCTAGCGATGTCGCAGCGTGCAAAGTACCCCTAAGGTCCTTACAATAACCGCACTATTCACTTTATCCTTCTTGGCGCTATTCTAGTTCACGCTCTACTTCCAGGCTACCTCTCTGTAACATAATGCTTCAGTTCACCAGCTTCTGATTTCCTCCTGCCCAATGCTTCTGCCTGTTTCTCTACCGCTGCACCACTCAGCTGCTTCTTCACTAGAGTTGAGCGCGGTTCGTGGTTCGTGGTTCTCCAGTTCGCGGCTCGAGTGATTTTGGGGCATGTTCTAGATCGAACTAGAACTCGAGCTTTTTGCAAAAGCTCGGTAGTTCTAGAAACGTTCGAGAACGGTTCTAGCAGCCAAAAAACAGCTAAATCATAGCTTGGTTTCTGCTGTAATAGTGTAAGTCACTCTGTGAATCAAACTATTATCACATTTCAGTGTATAGTGTGCGTGAACAGCGCCTTCAGATCACTGCTGTTTCTATAATGGCGATCGCCATTTTTTTTTTTTTTTTTCTTGTCTTCCTTCCCTAAGTGCGCGCGTCTTGTGGGGCGGGCCAGCATGTCAGCCAATCCCAGACACACACACAGCTAAGTGGACTTTGAGCCAGAGAAGCAACGGCATGTGTGATAGGATCTGCATGTCACATGTCCCTGCATTATAAAACCGGACATTTTCTTCACGGACGCCATTATCTGCCTTCTGCGTCTTTGGTGTCAGACATCACTGTCGCAGCTCCGTCTTCCTGAGTCCTATAGCCGATACAGCTGTATGCGCTGCATACACAGCGTTAGACAGCTTAGGGAGAGCACTTTATAGCAGTCCTTTTAAGGGCTCCAACCGGCAGGGTCAGAGAGCCATAGGTGACAGGTCCTGCAAACAGCAACAGCGTCTGTGTAGCCCAGGTCAGGGATTTCCTACCTGCATTTCACCATTAGGAGGGAATAGAAAGGCAGGCTTCCATTCCTCTACCCAGAGCACCACAATCCTGCCACTGTACCCTCTTGTCCTCTGCACACTCCAACTGATAACTAAGCCATTATACTAGCAAACACTCAGTGTACCTAGTGGCATCCTATACGTGGCTATTGGACTTTGCTATAGTCCCACTAGTGCAAAGACATTTGCAGAGCGCGTCTGCCTGCATTGCACACTACAACTCATTCTAACCAAGCCATTATACTAGCAAACACTCAGTGTACCTAGTGGCATCCTATACGTGGCTATTGGACTTTGCTATAGTCCCACTAGTGCAAAGACATTTGCAGAGCGCGTCTGCCTGCATTGCACACTACAACTCATTCTAACCAAGCCATTATACTAGCAAACACTCAGTGTACCTAGTGGCATCCTATACGTGGCTATTGGACTTTGCTATAGTCCCACTAGTGCAAAGACATTTGCAGAGCGCGTCTGCCTGCATTGCACACTCCAACTCATTAAAACCAAGCCATTATACTAGCAAACACTCAGTGTACCTAGTGGCATCCTATACGTGGCTATTGGACTTTGCTATAGTCCCACTAGTGCAAAGACATTTGCATAGCGCGTCTGCCGGCATTGCACACTCAAACTCATTTTAACTAAGCCATTATACTAGCAAACACTCAGTGTACCTAGTGGCATCCTATACGTGGCTATTGGACTTTGCTATAGTCCCACTAGTGCAAAGACATTAGCAGAGCACATCTGCCTGCATTGCACACTACAACTCATTCTAACCAAGCCATTATACTAGCAAACACTCAGTGTACCTAGTGGCATCCTATACGTGGCTATTGGACTTTGCTATAGTCCCACTAGTGCAAAGACATTTGCAGAGCGCGTCTGCCTGCATTGCACACTACAACTCATTCTAACCAAGCCATTATACTAGCAAACACTCAGTGTACCTAGTGGCATCCTATACGTGGCTATTGGACTTTGCTATAGTCCCACTAGTGCAAAGACATTTGCAGAGCGCGTCTGCCTGCATTGCACACTCCAACTCATTAAAACCAAGCCATTATACTAGCAAACACTCAGTGTACCTAGTGGCATCCTATACGTGGCTATTGGACTTTGCTATAGTCCCACTAGTGCAAAGACATTTGCAGAGCGCGTCTGCCTGCATTGCACACTCCAACTCATTAAAACCAAGCCATTATACTAGCAAACACTCAGTGTACCTAGTGGCATCCTATACGTGGCTATTGGACTTTGCTATAGTCCCACTAGTGCAAAGACATTAGCAGAGCACATCTGCCTGCATTGCACACTACAACTCATTCTAACCAAGCCATTATACTAGCAAACACTCAGTGTACCTAGTGGCATCCTATACGTGGCTATTGGACTTTGCTATAGTCCCACTAGTGCAAAGACATTTGCATAGCGCGTCTGCCTGCATTGCACACTCAAACTCATTTTAACTAAGCCATTATACTAGCAAACACTCAGTGTACCTAGTGGCATCCTATACGTGGCTATTGGACTTTGCTATAGTCCCACTAGTGCAAAGACATTAGCAGAGCACATCTGCCTGCATTGCACACTACAACTCATTCTAACCAAGCCATTATACTAGCAAACACTCAGTGTACCTAGTGGCATCCTATACGTGGCTATTGGACTTTGCTATAGTCCCACTAGTGCAAAGACATTTGCAGAGCGCGTCTGCCTGCATTGCACACTCCAACTCATTAAAACCAAGCCATTATACTAGCAAACACTCAGTGTACCTAGTGGCATCCTATACGTGGCTATTGGACTTTGCTATAGTCCCACTAGTGCAAAGACATTTGCATAGCGCGTCTGCCTGCATTGCACACTCAAACTCATTTTAACTAAGCCATTATACTAGCAAACACTCAGTGTACCTAGTGGCATCCTATACGTGGCTATTGGACTTTGCTATAGTCCCACTAGTGCAAAGACATTTGCAGAGCGCGTCTGCCTGCATTGCACACTACAACTCATTCTAACCAAGCCATTATACTAGCAAACACTCAGTGTACCTAGTGGCATCCTATACGTGGCTATTGGACTTTGCTATAGTCCCACTAGTGCAAAGACATTTGCAGAGCGCGTCTGCCTGCATTGCACACTACAACTCATTCTAACCAAGCCATTATACTAGCAAACACTCAGTGTACCTAGTGGCATCCTATACGTGGCTATTGGACTTTGCTATAGTCCCACTAGTGCAAAGACATTTGCAGAGCGCGTCTGCCTGCATTGCACACTCCAACTCATTAAAACCAAGCCATTATACTAGCAAACACTCAGTGTACCTAGTGGCATCCTATACGTGGCTATTGGACTTTGCTATAGTCCCACTAGTGCAAAGACATTTGCATAGCGCGTCTGCCGGCATTGCACACTCAAACTCATTTTAACTAAGCCATTATACTAGCAAACACTCAGTGTACCTAGTGGCATCCTATACGTGGCTATTGGACTTTGCTATAGTCCCACTAGTGCAAAGACATTAGCAGAGCACATCTGCCTGCATTGCACACTACAACTCATTCTAACCAAGCCATTATACTAGCAAACACTCAGTGTACCTAGTGGCATCCTATACGTGGCTATTGGACTTTGCTATAGTCCCACTAGTGCAAAGACATTTGCATAGCGCGTCTGCCTGCATTGCACACTCAAACTCATTTTAACTAAGCCATTATACTAGCAAACACTCAGTGTACCTAGTGGCATCCTATACGTGGCTATTGGACTTTGCTATAGTCCCACTAGTGCAAAGACATTAGCAGAGCACATCTGCCTGCATTGCACACTACAACTCATTCTAACCAAGCCATTATACTAGCAAACACTCAGTGTACCTAGTGGCATCCTATACGTGGCTATTGGACTTTGCTATAGTCCCACTAGTGCAAAGACATTTGCAGAGCGCGTCTGCCTGCATTGCACACTCCAACTCATTAAAACCAAGCCATTATACTAGCAAACACTCAGTGTACCTAGTGGCATCCTATACGTGGCTATTGGACTTTGCTATAGTCCCACTAGTGCAAAGACATTTGCATAGCGCGTCTGCCTGCATTGCACACTCAAACTCATTTTAACTAAGCCATTATACTAGCAAACACTCAGTGTACCTAGTGGCATCCTATACGTGGCTATTGGACTTTGCTATAGTCCCACTAGTGCAAAGATATTAGCAGAGCACATCTGCCTGCATTGCACACTCCAACTTTTTTAAACTAAGCAATTTTACTAGCAAACACTCAGTGTACCTAGTGGCATCCTAAACGTGGCTATTGGACTTTGCTATAGTCCCACTAGTGCAAAGACATTTGCAGAGCACGTCTGCCTGCATTGCACACTACAACTCATTGTTACTAAGCCATTATACTAGCAAACACTCAGTGTACCTAGTTGTATCCTAAACGTGGCTATTGTACTTTTGTCTATTCACAGTATTGGAACGATATTTGCAGCACGTCTGCCTGCATTGCACACTCTAACTTTTTTAAACTCAGCCATTTATAGTAGCAAACACTCAGTGTACCTAGTTGTATCCTAAACGTGGCTATTGTACTTTTGTCAATTCACAGTATTGGAACGTTATTTGCAGCACGTCTGCCTGCATTGCACACTCAAACTTTTTTAAACTCAGCCATTATACTAGCAAACACTCACTGTACCTAGTTGTATCCTAAACGTGGCTATTGTACTTTTGTCAATTCACAGTAT
This sequence comes from Anomaloglossus baeobatrachus, assembly GCF_048569485.1. Taxonomy (NCBI): domain Eukaryota; kingdom Metazoa; phylum Chordata; class Amphibia; order Anura; family Aromobatidae; genus Anomaloglossus; species Anomaloglossus baeobatrachus. Next base: position 136,804 of record NW_027442162.1, on the reverse strand, counting down.
TGGAACGTTATTTGCAGCACGTCTGCCTGCATTGCACACTCAAACTTTTTTAAACTCAGCCATTTATAGTAGCAAACACTCAGTGTACCTAGTTGTATCCTAAACGTGGCTATTGTACTTTTGTCTATTCACAGTATTGGAACGTTATTTGCAGCACGTCTGCCTGCATTGCACACTCTAACTTTTTTAAACTCAGCCATTATACTAGCAAACACTCAGTGTACCTAGTTGTATCCTAAACGTGGCTATTTTACTTTTGTCTATTCACAGTATTGGAACGATATTTGCAGCACGTCTGCCTGCATTGCACACTCTAACTTTTTTAAACTCAGCCATTATACTAGCAAACACTCACTGTACCTAGTTGTATCCTAAACGTGGCTATTGTACTTTTGTCAATTCACAGTATTGGAACGTTATTTGCAGCACGTCTGCCTGCATTGCACACTCAAACTTTTTTAAACTCAGCCATTATACTAGCAAACACTCACTGTACCTAGTTGTATCCTAAACGTGGCTATTGTACTTTTGTCAATTCACAGTATTGGAACGTTATTTGCAGCACGTCTGCCTGCATTGCACACTCAAACTTTTTTAAACTCAGCCATTTATAGTAGCAAACACTCAGTGTACCTAGTTGTATCCTAAACGTGGCTATTGTACTTTTGTCAATTCACAGTATTGGAACGTTATTTGCAGCACGTCTGCCTGCATTGCACACTCAAACTTTTTTAAACTCAGCCATTTATAGTAGCAAACACTCACTGTACCTAGTTGTATCCTAAACGTGGCTATTGTACTTTTGTCAATTCACAGTATTGGAACGTTATTTGCAGCACGTCTGCCTGCATTGCACACTCTAACTTTTTTAAACTCAGCCATTATACTAGCAAACACTCACTGTACCTAGTTGTATCCTAAACGTGGCTATTGTACTTTTGTCAATTCACAGTATTGGAACGTTATTTGCAGCACGTCTGCCTGCATTGCACACTCAAACTTTTTTAAACTCAGCCATTTATAGTAGCAAACACTCAGTGTACCTAGTTGTATCCTAAACGTGGCTATTGTACTTTTGTCAATTCACAGTATTGGAACGTTATTTGCAGCACGTCTGCCTGCATTGCACACTCAAACTTTTTTAAACTCAGCCATTTATAGTAGCAAACACTCAGTGTACCTAGTTGTATCCTAAACGTGGCTATTGTACTTTTGTCAATTCACAGTATTGGAACGTTATTTGCAGCACGTCTGCCTGCATTGCACACTCAAACTTTTTTAAACTCAGCCATTTATAGTAGCAAACACTCAGTGTACCTAGTTGTATCCTAAACGTGGCTATTGTACTTTTGTCTATTCACACTACTGCAAATCTATGTGCAGCACCTCTGCATGACAACCTCGTGCTCTGTTTTTAATAAGCTATAATGATAGCACAAAATACTGCCATTTTGTGGCATCATAGAACTGGCTGTTGTATTCCATTAGTGCCCCACTGGTGACAAGCTATTTCTAGCACCTCTACATCACACCCTCATGCACATTTAGCTACGCTAATGTTATAGCAAACTCATGGAATTCATTGCTGCATTTCATAATTCGGAGGGATAGAAAGTCAGGCTTCCTTTAGCTTTTCCTTCTGTTCATAGACAGCATCTCCAAGACAAATTTCCCCTCCACGTCTAAGTGTGGAGAGGCAGCTAGTGCGCATGCGTGTGCCGATGTACCCCAGCTGCAGCATAATTACAGTGTTTCGCCTAGTGAGTATGCTCAGCCTGACTGTGCCATTCCTGACGCTAAGTCTTCATTTCGGGATACAGCGCATGCTCCCACACTAAGTGTGAAAAGCCTCTTTGCACAGGTGCTTGCATTCTGTGCCGGGTCTAAGTCCTGTTTTGTGCCTAGACACCATGCTAAAGCTGATAGTCTTTTTTCAGAGACTGTATTTCATGCTACTGAGCATGCTCAGGCACTTCCTGCATCAGAGACTAGGTCCGGTAATGAACTCTTTGGCCCTGGCCCTGATGTGGGGGTCCCATATAGACCACAGGGCATCAGGTGTCCTCCCAAATGGCTTGCAGAGGCCCACACCTATGACTTGTCACCGCATTATTGATGGTCAGACGATGACTGGTGAGGTGTTTGGGTCATGGCAGCCATGAGGTCATCATTGAAGTTGCGTTTCCAAATAGGACGCTAGTTATGCCACTCATGACGTGTCACTCTGCTTTTGTCTCCAGGAGGTGCATTGTGGTTCACCCTGGTTTGGGGCGGACCCAGGTTATAAAAGGGGCTGGAGCCAACAAGGAGGTGCGCAGTCTTCTATTATGCTCCGAAAGAGCACACCTCCATGTGTTGAACCCATTGCGGCTTTAGGCCAGAGGTAGGCAGGGATAGGGTGGTGGATGCAGGCCACCACCACAGTTGGTAACGCAGAACGGTTAAGACCAGCTCCTGTCCTAACAGTCCTGCTTGTGCAGCCCAGTGGCATTAACAGGCCTGCTGCTGCTGATGCGCCTGCTGTCCACAGGTGTGGCCCCTACGCACACGGTCAGCGTACTCAATGGCCCCTGTGTTGTTAACAGGGAGTTCCTGGGCTGGGTGGGCATGTGGACCCTGTGACGCTAACAGGGCTCACAGTCTCCAGATCCGAATGGCGTCTAACTCGGTTCAGGCTACTATTAGTTTCATAGCCACACAGCTCTGTATCCTCCACCAAACCTTCAAGTTGCCAACCTCTCCTTTTCCAACTGGGAGCACGGTGGACACTGACTGCTGAAGGTGATATATACCTTTCTCTTTCTTTTCTTATTAATTTTTGTTATATAGCGGTCACAGATTATATACCACTTTATCCAAATCTGCCAGTCCCACTGTAACAGATGTTGTTTCTTCAGCAAATGTTACAGTTGTTTAACCACCAAATCCACGGACCAAAATTTTTTTCCCCTTTCCAACACACCTGTTCCCCTTTCCAACAGCATCTGTCCTTTTTCAACTCATTTTGGGATATGACCAAAAGTGCAACTGTGCAGGGACACCGTACTCAACGCCATCTCAGCACAGCAGCCATCCCTCGGTCCCTCCGATGTGGACAAGTAAAAGACCATTTCCTCCTATCCATGACAAAGTGTTGAGATTCACTCTGTGCAGCACTGGTGTTTAGTGGAAAAGTAGATCTAAGATTGCGTACCACATTCTGCAGATACTCCTGTATACGTGCGTCTATTTCTATGGCAGGAATTAGTTCGCCAAATTTTGTCTTGTACCGGGGATCTAACAGTGTGGCAACCCAGTATTCAGGATTACTTCAAATTCATACAATCCGAGGGTCATGTAGGTAGTGCAGCAAGAAGGCGCTCATGTGTCTTGTGCATCCAGGAGGACCAAGTCCTTGGTGTGTTGGTGGCAGAGAGGTGAGAATCGTGCATCCTTCCTCTGCCCTCTACCCACAACCTCGCACAACCGAAATGTGAGCAAGCTCTCACTCATCTGCTGAGTCTTCCATGCCCATCGCCAGTTCGTCCTCCATTTCTTCATGGGCTCCTGCACTTTCATCAACACTTTTTGCTGATACTATGCGCCCTTGTTAATCCCTCTCCCTCACCATGACTGCCGCATAGGTGCCGCTGACCATCTGGACCTCGTAGATCTTGTTATCCCTTCCGCATATGACTCCTCCTGTACTTCCTCCCCTTCCTCTTGTCCCAACACCTGACTCCGAATAATAATTACAGTGTGCTCCATCATGTAGATGACCAGAATTGTCACGCTGAGAATGACATTGCCAGTGCTAAACATCTTCGTCGACATTTCAAAACTGTGTAGCAGGGTGCATAGGTCCTTGATCTGACACCACTCCAGCAGCGTGATCTGCACCACCTCTGGATCAACTTATCCCAGGCTATATGTCTTACCGTATTTCAGCAGGGCTCTGCGGTGCTGCCACACACGCTGCAACATGTGCAGATTCCAATTCCTGCGTGTCGGAACATCGCATTTCCGGCGTTTAACTGCCAGACCCTAAGACTTCCGGAGTGATGAAAGTTGTTGAGCTGCTGTGTGCGCACGATGGAAGTGAGCACATAGCGAGCGTGCCCGCTGCACAAGGCCATGTAGGCCGTGATGGTGTTTTAAAAATTGCTGGAGAATTCGGATCAACACGTGAGCCATAAAAGGCACGTGTGTCACATTGCCCTGAGGATGGCCCGCAGCCAGGTTTGCATCATTGCCGCACACGGCTGTTAAGTCACCAACGGAGTCCGCTCCGTCAATTTGTACTCCGGTCGCCAGGTGACAACGTGTTCCTTTCATGAATAGTGCTGATGATGGGAGAGTAGTCGATGCCAGCGGCGCAGGTGGACGCAGGTTATGCTCACCCACTGGGCTGCATTACCTTGACAGATGCAGAATCTCTGGCTGAATGTAGCTGGTGGGTATCTCACAGATGAAATACCATCATTCAGCTACAACCAATGGGAAGACACCACACCCTTTTTTATGCCCATCCTGTCTGCAGACCACTGCCAGACATAGCTATGAACCTCTGGTTAATTTTACCCCCAGTTCAGTTTTATGATTTTGTGTGCTTGTTACCTGACTACTTTTCCTGCTTGCTGTTTATGTACCTTGTTGGCCGATACGCATTTCACCTCTGCTTGTTTTCTGATTAAGTCCTGGCCGTCCCATTCTGTTCCTGTTCCTCAATTAATGTTTTGACCCTGCCTGACTACTATTCTCTGTAATAGCGGTGTGACTCACATTTCCCATACATTTCAAAGTAAAACTTTGACCGCCTGATGGCATTGAGCTCTGCTGCCAGCATAGTAAGGAGGTGTGTGGTAGTCCTTGTGCGCAGTTGCAAGGAAGGGTGGCCTGACCACACAGGGTTTGCGCAAAGGTAGAGGACCCACACGAGGTTGAAGAGGCAGAAGCAGTGTATTAACTTCTACATACAGAACAAGGATTGAAACAACTCGTGGGGACGGCAAGACTTGTACAGCAGACCCTTCTCCATCTCTCACCATAGTTTGCCAGTGCCCAGTCAGTGACATGTAATGACCCTGTCTATGCTTACTGGTCCAAGTATCTGTGTTGAAATGCACCCTGTCGCACACAGATTTTCTCAAGGAAGTGGTGATGTTGTGTGCGACATGCCGGTGTAGCGCGGGCATGCTTTTCTTGGAGAAGCAGTGGTGATTGGGCATCTGGTACTGGGGCACAGCGACAGACATAAGGTCTGTAAAATCCTGTGTGTCCACTACGCGTAAAGGCAGCATTTCGGTAGCCAACAGCTTACAGAGGGATAGAGTCAACCACTTAGCTTTGTCATGGGTCGCAGTAAGTGGCCTTTTATTTGACCACATCTGAGGGACAGAGATCTGGCTGCTGTCTGTAGACGGTGTTGAGTAGGGTGTCCCTGGAAAAATGCAGGTTTGTGAGAAAAGTGCAGGCGGAGACATGATGTTGGCTTCATCTTGCCTTCAGATCTGTTCATCTTGTATCATTTTTAAAAAACACAGCAAGCAAGGGTTACTCCAAGCGGAGTCTCCCTTTTTTTCCAAAAATTGGGCCCCACACAGACACCTTATCAGTGGCAGCACTTGTGCCCTAGTTGCAAACAGGATGTTTTGATTTGCATCAAGCACATTCCAAATCCACAAGCATTTACTCTCCCCAGGATGACACAGGGGTAGTAAATTCCTTCTGGATCCATGACTTGTTCATTTTGATGAACGTCAGTCTGTCCACATTGTCACTGGACAGACGCGTGCGCTTATCTGTCAGCACACACCCAGCAGCACTGAAGACACGTTCAGAGACAACGCTGGCAGCTGGACACGACAAAATCTTCGAGGCGTAACTGGAGAGCTCTTGACATTTTTCTAGATTTGAAGCACAAAAGGAGCAAGGCTCCATTTGCAAAGTCATTGCATCGATGTTCATTTGGAGATACTCCTGTATCATCCTCTCCATCCGTTGACTATGTGTCAGACTTGTTGTCTCTGGTGGCCTTGCAAAGGAGGGTCTAAAAAAATTATGAAAAGATTCCATAAAATTGCTGTTACCAGCACCAGATACGGTCCTACTGGTACGGGTAGACTGTTGAAGATGACGAGGCCGTCCCATGTTTGTCAAGTTACAACTGGGAGAATCACTCCCTTCACCTGCACGGTTGTTTGGTGGAAAAGCCGAGCTAAGATCGAGTAACAGCTTCTGCTGATACTCCTGCATACGTGCGTCCCTTTCTATGGGTGGAATTATGTCACAAAATTTGGACTTGTCCCGGGGATCTAATAGTGTGGCAAGCCAGTAGTCATCATCACTTCTAATTTTGACAATACGAGGGTCATGTTGGAGGTAGTGCAACAAGAAGGCACTCATGTGTCTTGCGCAGCCATGCGCACCAAGTCCACGCTGTGTTTGTGGCATAGAGGTGCTAACCGTTCTTTCTTCCTCTGTCATCTCCCCCCAACCTCTTTCAACTGAAATTTGACCAAGGTCCCCCTCATCTGCTGAGTCTTCCATGTCCATGGACAGTTCGTCCTCCATATCTTCATGTCCTCCTGCACCTTCCTCAACATCTCACCTGCTACCATGCGCCCTTGTTGATCCCTGTCCCCCATGGTCCCATGCCTGCCGCGTTGGTGATGATGAACGTCTGGACCTTGGTGATGTTGTTGTGTCTTGCGCATATGAATCCTCCTGTAGTTCCTCCCCTTCCTGTTGTCCCACCCCCTGACTACGAATAGTGTTTAGCGTGTGCTCCAGCATGTAAATGACTGTAATCGTCATGCTGATAATGGCATTGTCAGCGCTAAACATATTCGTCGCCATGTCGAAACTGTGCAGAAGGGTGCATAGGTCCTTGATCTGAGATCACTCCATCAGGGTGATCTGCCCCACTTCTGCATCTCGTTGGCCCAGGCTATACATCATGACGTATTGCACCAGGGCTCGCCGGTGCTGCCACAGTCGCTGTAACATGTGGAGAGTTGAATTCCAGCGTGTCGCCACATCGCATTTCAGGCGATGAACCGGCAGGCCGAAAGACTTCTGGAGCGATGCAAGTCGCTCAGGTGCGGCGGTTGAACGGCGGAAGTGAGCACTGCAGACAGTTTCCGTGCCCTGGTCAGAAGGCCATCTAGGCCGGGATAGTGTGTTAAAAATTGCTGGACAACAAGGTTAAACACGTGAGCCATACAAGGCACGTGTGTCACCTTGCCCAGGCGAAGGGCCGCACCCAGGTTTGCAGCATTGTCGCACACGGCCTTACCAGGCTGCAGGTTGAGTGGAGACAACCATTTATCAAAATCAGTCTCCAGAGCTGCCCACAACTCAGTCGCTGTGTGACTCCTATTTCAAAGACATGTCAAGCTAAAGACCGCCTGATGCCGTTGCGCTCTGCTACCAGCATAGTAATGAGGGGTGCGTGATTCCTTCTGCGCAGTGAGAACGCTGGTGGCCTGACCAGGCAGGCTTGGGGCGGAGGTGGAGGACCCAGATGAGGTGGAGGATGCAGAAGCAGTGGCGGAACTTGGACAGACAGAGGATTGACACACAAGTCGTGGGGACGGCAAGACTTGTGCAGCAGACCCTTCACCATCTATCACCATAGTTACCCAGTGGCCAGTCAGCGACATGTAACGTCCCTGTCCATGCTTACTGGTCCAAGTATCGGTGGTGAAATGCACCCGTTCACACACAGAGTTTCTCAAGGAAGCGGTGATGTTGTGTGCGACATGCTGGTGTAGCGCGGGCACACCTTTCTTAGAGAAGTAGTGGCGACTAGGCATCTGGTACTGGGGCACAGCGACAGACATAAGGTCTCTAAAATCCTGTGTGTCCACTAGGCGGAAAGGCAGCATTTCTGTAGTCAACAGCTTACAGAGGGATAGAGTCAACCTCTTCGCTTTGTCATGGGTCGCAGGAAGTGGCCTTTTATTTGACCACATCTGAGGGACAGAGATCTGGCTGCTGTGTGTAGACGGTGTTGAGTCGGGTGTCCCTGGAAAAATGAAGCTTTGTGAGGAAAGTGCAGGCGGAGACATGATGTTGCCTTCATCCAAAGTTGGTGCTATCGATGTCTGAGAGAGCTGTACACACTCACTTGTTTCCCCTTCCAAACCAACTGACGACCTACCAAGCAAACTGCCTGTTGCGGTTACAGTGGTGGAAGTTGTGGGTGGAAAAACAGGTGTGACAGCTGTCCCCACAGTCCTAGAAGATGACGAGCGCGCGGATGCACTGGAAGGGGCAGGCGGTGGATGGTTCGCTCCGCTAGGCCGCATTGCAGCACGGTGAGCTTCCCATCGGGCCATATGATATTTATTCATGTGACGATTCATGGAAGAAGTTGTCAAACTGCTGAGGTTTTGACCTCTACTAAGAGAACCATGACAAATTTTACAGATCACATAATTTGGGCGATCTTTTTCTATGTCAAAAAAGGACCTGGCTAGGCAAGGCTTAGAGGCCATGCGACCTGTTGATCCACCCCGAATAATGCTCAGAGGCAGAGTGGTGGCTGAGGATGCAGTTGTAGACGTGCTACCAGTGCTCCGACTGTGTCCAGGAAGGCGCCAGGTTACTTCGACGTCGGTTGCATCCTCCTCCACCGCCTCTGTTGACCTCCTCGAGTGTCTGACTGTGGGTTGACAGTAGGTGTGATCTAGAACTTAATCATCAATTGTTGTGTTTGCACTCCCCTACCCCTCAGACCGAGTTTCTTCTTGCCCTGACCGAATATTTAAGTTGTCATCCCAATCGGGTATCTGCGTCTCATCTTCATCAGTATGTTCCTCATTGCCTATAACCACAGTTGTTGGAAAGGCAGCATTTTGGTAGCCAACAGTTTGCATATGATGAAAGTCAACCTCCAAGCCATTTCATGCCCTTCTAAAAGCATGTAAAACACAGCGAGGGGACTCCAACCACAGTCTCCCTCGTTGCCACTAACTGGGCCACACACACCCCACTTGACTGGCATCGGTTGACCCCCCCTTTTGACAAAGAAAAAGATGCTTTGCATGAAGCACTCTCAAAAATACGCGTGCCTTTCCCGTCCCCTGGCTGACCCAGGGGAAGAAAAGTCCTCTGAGAGCCATGACTTGTTCATCTTGGTTCTTTTAGAGACACAGCGAGGGGACTCCAACCACAGTCTCCCTCGTTGCCACTAACTGGGCCACACACACCCCACTTGACTGGCATCGGTTGACCCCCCCTTTTGACAAAGAAAAAGATGCTTTGCATGAAGCACTCTCAAAAATACGCGTGCCTTTCCCGTCCCCTGGCTGACCCAGGGGAAGAAAAGTCCTCTGAGAGCCATGACTTGTTCATCTTGGTTCTTTTAGAGACACAGCGAGGGGACTCCAACCACAGTCTCCCTCGTTGCCACTAACTGGGCCACACACACCCCACTTGACTGGCATCGGTTGAGCCCCCTTTTGAAAAAGAAAAAGATGCTTTGCATGAAGCACTCTCAAAAATACGCGTGCCTTTCCCGTCCCCTGGCTGACCCAGGGGAAGAAAAGTCCTCTGAGAGCCATGACTTGTTCATCTTGGTTCTTTTAGAGACACAGCGAGGGGACTCCAACCACAGTCTCCCTCGTTGCCACTAACTGGGCCACACACACCCCACTTGACTGGCATCGGTTGAGCACCCTTTTGAAAAAGAAAAAGATGCTTTGCATGAAGCACTCTCAAAAATACGCGTGCCTTTCCCGTCCCCTGGCTGACCCAGGGGAAGAAAAGTCCTCTGAGAGCCATGACTTGTTCATCTTGGTTCTTTTAGAGACACAGCGAGGGGACTCCAACCACAGTCTCCCTCGTTGCCACTAACTGGGCCACACACACCCCACTTGACTGGCATCGGTTGAGCCCCCTTTTGAAAAAGAAAAAGATGCTTTGCATGAAGCACTCTCAAAAATACGCGTGCCTTTCCCGTCCCCTGGCTGACCCAGGGGAAGAAAAGTCCTCTGAGAGCCATGACTTGTTCATCTTGGTTCTTTTAGAGACACAGCGAGGGGACTCCAACCACAGTCTCCCTCGTTGCCACTAACTGGGCCACACACACCCCACTTGACTGGCATCGGTTGAGCCCCCTTTTGAAAAAGAAAAAGATGCTTTGCATGAAGCACTCTCAAAAATACGCGTGCCTTTCCCGTCCCCTGGCTGACCCAGGGGAAGAAAAGTCCTCTGAGAGCCATGACTTGTTCATCTTGGTTCTTTTAGAGACACAGCGAGGGGACTCCAACCACAGTCTCCCTCGTTGCCACTAACTGGGCCACACACACCCCACTTGACTGGCATCGGTTGAGCACCCTTTTGAAAAAGAAAAAGATGCTTTGCATGAAGCACTCTCAAAAATACGCGTGCCTTTCCCGTCCCCTGGCTGACCCAGGGGAAGAAAAGTCCTCTGAGAGCCATGACTTGTTCATCTTGGTTCTTTTAGAGACACAGCGAGGGGACTCCAACCACAGTCTCCCTCGTTGCCACTAACTGGGCCACACACACCCCACTTGACTGGCATCGGTTGAGCCCCCTTTTGAAAAAGAAAAAGATGCTTTGCATGAAGCACTCTCAAAAATACGCGTGCCTTTCCCGTCCCCTGGCTGACCCAGGGGAAGAAAAGTCCTCTGAGAGCCATGACTTGTTCATCTTGGTTCTTTTAGAGACACAGCGAGGGGACTCCAACCACAGTCTCCCTCGTTGCCACTAACTGGGCCACACACACCCCACTTGACTGGCATCGGTTGAGCCCCCCTTTTGACAAAGAAAAAGATGCTTTGCATGAAGCACTCTCAAAAATACGCGTGCCTTTCGCCTCCCCTGGCTGACCCAGGGGAAGAAAAGTCCTCTGAGAGCCAGGTCCACATTGTCAGTGGACAGACACGTGTGCTTATCTGCCAGCAGACCCCCAGCAGCACTGAAGACAGGTTCCGAGAGAACGCTGGCTGCAGGACACGACAAGATCCTCAAGGCGTACGTGGCGAGCTCAGGCAATTTATCCAGATTGGAAGCCTAAAATGAGCAGGGCTCAAGTTGCACAATAATGGAATCGATGTTTCTTTGCATATACTCATATATCTGTGTGTCTCCCTCTTTTTCCTTGTCCAGCTGTTTTGTTTTCACATGAGTATATGTCCTTGTCACTTTCCCATGTGTTTGTGTTATGTTGTGAGTTGTTTGTCACCTTTTGGACACCTTTCAGGGTGTTTTCTAGGTGTTTTACTGTGTTTGTGATTGCCTGCCATTGTTTCCTATGGGCTCGAGTTCGGTTCGTCGAACGTTCGACGAGCCGAACTCGAGCCAGACCCCCCGTTCGGCGAACCGCCTCGAGCCGAACCGGGACCGGTTCGCTCATCTCTATTCTTCACACCATCTCTGGCACTATCTGACTAAGGCTATGTCCGCATGTTGCATTATTTTCTTATGTATTGGTTGCGTTTTAAACTGCATTGTGTTATTTGACAAACTGCATGCGTTTTGCTTCCCCAGCAAAGGCTATGAGAAATCAGAATTTCCATCTGCACGTTGCATTCTTTTTGTCAGCGTTTATTTTGACATATATTTCTCAAAATCTTTGACCAAAAAAAGCAGCATGTTCATTCTTTTTGCGTTTTGGTCATGTTTTGTCACCCATTGAAATGAATAAGGTATGTCCAAAATGCAACCAAAATGTTAGCTGTGCGTTTCCACTGCTTTTTGGTTGCATTTTGTATGCATTTTTTGTCAACAAAAACGCAGGTCACCAACTTTTCTCCATTCTCTCTCTGTCTCTCTCTGTCTCTCTCCGCTTCATACTCACCATTTACTGGCGTAGGTGTCACGCTACTCCTGCAGCGCCTTTCCTCTGCTTCTGAAAGTGCCGACCGCTCATTAGGCTCATTTCATATTGACTGCTTCCCCGCCCACCGACGCCTATGATGGGGCGCGTCTGACTGCAACCAAATGCTGAGTGTCAGCTGTCTGACTACAACCAATCACAGATGCCGGTGGGCGGGTCTATATCATATAGTAAAATAAATAAATAATTAAAAAACAAACAAACAATAAATGGCGTGTGGTCCCTCTCCATTTTGAAACCCAACCAAGATAAAACCTCACAGATGAGGGATGGTATTCTCAGGCTGGGAGACCCACGTTATTGGGAGCCCCCTAGCCTAAAAATATCAGCCAACCGGAATTGCCGCATCCGTTAGATGTGACAGTCCCAGCACTTTACCCAGATCATCCTGATTGCCCTGGTGCGGTGGCAATCCGGGTAATAAGGAGTTAATGGAAGCCCATGGAAGCCTCTAAGTCCTAGATTAGTCATGGCAGGCGTCTATGAGACTCCCCCTCATCACTAATTTGTAAGTGAAAGTAAATAAACACTAACACAGAAAAATCCTTTATTTCAAATAAAAGACAAAAAAGCTGTTGCACAGCTTCTAGCTTCCCAGTTGCAGAACAAAGTTCACAGAGCAGATTACATGGGATAACAAGCTCTTTACTTCTGAGAGAACATGAGGTAATGATTTGCACAGTCATACAGCATTGCATCAGGAAGTGAAAAACGAAACCAGGAAGAAAAGAAAAGACTTTTTACAATACAGTGAGTAAGGAAACTTTACACAACATCGCCATCTACCGTTAGATCAGCATAAAGTCCTCCGTCACACATATACAAAGAAGTCCTCATCTGTTGCATATACCAACAAAAGCACTCTCTTTCATCACTTTATTAACCTTCCAACCTTCCCACCAGGTCGGACATAATCCACACAAGGTCCCACGACGCTTCCAGCACTGCTAAATCTGACCCTCACAGCGAGCGCCATAGAACAAAACTGCCCGCTGTGAGGTTCAGGCCGCAACTGAAGTGAGTAGCGCTATCAGCAGTGACGTCACTCAGGTTAGCTGCTGCCACAGCTGGAGTCCTCCATCTGTGACAGCATATCACCCGAGTGACTGAAGTGAGCTACGCAATCAGCGGTGCTGTCACTCAGGTGATTTCCGGTCACAGCAGGAGTCCTCCACCCGTGACGGCAAATCACCCGAGTGACTGAAGTGAGCAGCACGATCAGCGGTGCCGTCACTCAGGTGATTTGCGGTCATAGCTGTAGTCCTTCAGCCAGAATTGGTGCAATGTTAGGCTGGAAAGGGCCAAATAACGATGGCCCTTCCCACCCTAATAATATCAGCCCCAGATTGGCTGCTGTACCTTGGCTGGTTTTAGAAAAATGGGGGTGACCGCATGTCATTTTTTAAAAAGAAAAAAAAAAATCACTAAAAAAAGTGTGGGATCTCCTCTATTTTTCAGAACCAGCCAAGGTACAGCACACAGCTGAGGGTTGCAGCCCGCAGCTTCTGCTGTTCCTGTGCTAGATAAGAAAAATAGGGGGGCCCCAATTCAATTTTTTTTACCCCAAAAAATAAAAAAAACAGCTGGAAAAGCTAGCTGTCACTCTTTCGAGCTATTCTGTTATTTCTTTCTATCTATTCTATATATTCTTTCTTATTGTCTATTCTATATATTCTTTCTATCTAACTATTATTTTTATTTTTTTCTATCTCTTCTATCTATCAATTATCCTAATCTATCATATTTTATTTCTCCTTTAAAAAACTCACCCTGTCAAAAACGCATCCAAAATGCTTGCGTTTTGGATGCATTTTTTTTTGTCAAGCGCAGTGTTTGCAATTGTCAAAGTCTGCCAGAGGGTGCAATTTTTTTTGTCAAATCAAGAACGCAAGTTGCACACATACCCTTACTAACTCGGGAACTCCCAACCCCTATGCTATGAGGCCTGCTACACCAAAACTCCTAGTCCTGCATCTCTTGTGCAAGACTCCCTCCTAGCAAATAGGGAGCCCAATGCCACCTTGTCACAGCGACAGAATTGTGGCACAACTCACATAAAACTTACACAATATACATTGGCAATGCAGCGCACGATGTCTTCAGGGGAGTACTGACCATGGGTAACCCTCTTATATCCCTCCCCTCTTTAACCTTGGTCATTCCCGACCAACTGGGCATCTGAAAAACATAAAAGCATGCACACATTCTACACTTAAAACAGTATCAAAACATTTCTTGATTTAAACATGAGGACTGTGGCCAACAACAGTACCCCACTCAGTCCAAGGAAGCAGTCTCTTTGTTTGGGACTTTGATTACCCACAAAATTGTTTTGTCATTATCTCCCACCAACTGCAAAGTGGGGGGCATATTTCTTTAAGAAAAATTCATCCACAAAGTTCTGGGGGCACAAACTGAAAAACACTGTCCTGTTTCCTGACCTGGCCAGCACATCGGGTCATCCGTTTCACTTTTCCCTCCTCCATGCTGCACAGGATAGGGCTCAGTCTCTCAGGGGCCATGGACTTTTCCCCCCATGGACTTTGTCCTGAAACAGGACAGGACTAAGTCCAGGGGGCAACGTCCATAAACAGGACATGATTAGTCCACAGGGGCAAAATGGGCCAAGTCCATGAGAGCTGCAAGGGACTCCTGGGCCGAAGTCACAGTCTTCCTCCTGCCCCAAGGGCTGGTAGAGTTCCCAAATCCAGCAGGGGGGCGCAACATGTGCCGAGCTTGGATTGGGGGGAAACAAAAAAACACACAGTTCAGACCACGAGGGGTATTACAACATCCCTCCACAATAATCAAAAGCAAAAACCTGGCCTTGTCCGGCCGCGAGGGTTATCATATTATCCCTTGGCTCACACAGGGCAACATCTCAGCCCAACAGAGGCTCATGGCCTTTAAAGGGGTTATCCGGCTTAATTTGCTTTTTTTTTATTATTTCCCTATGGGGCTACATTGGGGCAGGTAAGTAGATAGAGACCACTTACCTGCCCTGCTGTCAGCCCCTCTCCCCCGGCTCAGAGCGGTCATGTGACCGCTCCTGCCGCGATTTTGCTGCTTCCGGTCATTTCATGTCTACATGGGCAGGGCCATGTTGACATGCAAATGTGGAAACAGCATGTCGCCTCCTTGCTGGGCTGTACAGTGCGATGAGCCCCGCCCCCCTTCCCTGCACCCTCCCACACATTCCCCCGCACCTCCCCCTGCACTGCTGTGGGGGTCCGTGACCTGGCGGCGGGGCCTGGCGGCAGCTGCCATGGTGTCAGCTCCAGCACCGGCCCCCCTGCTCAGGATCACACATTCAAATATACCGGCATCACAGATCACAGATGCCGGTACATTTGAAAGTGCTGATGAGAAGCAGCGCAGCGCTGCTTCTCATCTTGCACGCTGTCTGAACTCTCTTCAGCACAGCGGTGAAGTCACCACTGTGCTGATATGTCTAGAGCACAGACAGCGCGCGAACGTGCAGGAGCGGCGGGGACCGATGACGGGTGAGTATGTACTCCCTATGGGGTGGTGTGTGTGTGTGTGTGTGTGTGTATGCGGTGCACAGCCCGATGTGTGTGTGTGTGTGTGTATGTATGTTTGTGTATGCGGTGCACAGCCCGATGTGTGTGTATGCGGTGCAGAGCCTGATGTGGTGAGGGGTGCAGAGCCCGATGTGGTGTGGGGTGCAGAGCCCGATGTGGGGCTGTTATTTGCAATGCTGTAGTATAGTGCGCTGCCCTGTAGTGCCCTGCCCTGTAGTGCCCTGCCGTGCAGTGCGCTGCCGTGCAGTGCGCTGCCGTGTAGTGTGCTGCCCTGTAGTGCGCAGCCCTGTAGTGTCCTGTAGTGTCCTGCCCTGTAGTGCTCTGTAGTGTCCTGCCCTGTAGTGTCCTGTAGTGTCCTGCCCTGTAGTGTCCTGTAGTGATCTGCCGTGTAGTGTGCTGCCCTGTAGTGTCCTGTCCTGTAGTGTCCTGTAGTGCGCTGCCCTGCAGTGTCCTGCCCTGTAATGTGCTGCCCTGTAGTGTCCTGTCCTGTAGTGTCCTGTACTGTGCTGCCCTGTAGTGTCCTGTAATGTGCTGCCCTGTAGTGTCCTGTCCTGTAGTGTCCTGTAATGTGCTGCCCTGTAGTGTCCTGCCCTGTAGTGCCCTGTAGTGTGCTGCCCTGTAGTGTCCTGTAATGTGCTGCCCTGTAGTGTCCTGTCCTGTAGTGTCCTGTAATGTGCTGCCCTGTAGTGATCTGTCCTGTAGTGTCCTGTAATGTGCTGCCCTGTAGTGTACTGTAATGTGCTGCCCTGTAGTGTCCTGTCCTGTAATGTGCTGCTCTGTAGTGCCCTGTAGTGTGCTGCCCTGTAGTGTCCTGTAATGTGCTGCCCTGTAGTGTCCTGTCCTGTAGTGTCCTGGAATGTGCTGCCCTGTAGTGATCTGCCCTGTAGAGTCCTGCCCTGTAGTGCCCTGTAGTGTGCTGCCCTGTAGTGTCCTGTAGTGTCCTGCCCTGTAGTGTCCTGTCCTGTAGTGTCCTGTAATGTGCTGCCCTTTTGTCTCCTGCCCTGTAGTGCCCTGTAGTGTCCTGTCCTGTAGTGTTCTGTAATGTGCTGCCCTGTAGTGTCCTGTCCTGTAGTGTCCTGTAATGTGCTGCCCTGTAGTGTCCTGTAGTGTCCTGTAATGTGCTGCACTGCAGTGTCCTGCCCTGTAGTGTCCTGCCGTGTAGTGATGAGAGGTCAGTGCTGGGGCAGAATATACTGACAGGGAATGTGTGTGCAGGGGGCGGACAGAGGGTGCGGCTGGACACTGGGGTGGGGCTGGACACTGAGGCCGGGCGGTGCCAGCTGTGACTGGGAGGTTTTGCACAGGAAGTGGTCATGTTTGCTGGAGCTGAATGTAAACAAGAAGCTGCACAGAATAAAGAGATAATTCAAGAGGAACAAAAGTTAGAAAACAAAAAATAACAATGTAGGGGTGATTAATATGACAATACAGCACAGATTAGCTTAAACTCAAACATTTTTGTTATGTCGGACAACCCCTTTAACTTTTTCTCACAGGAGGGCAGTCGGGAACTGGCCTCCCCGTCCACAAACTGGCAATTTTTCAATTGTCCTCAGCCACTTCCAGCCTTCTTCTTTTCTGAGGTCAACCTCTTTTTACATGCATCAATTGTATTTGGGGACATCGGGCGTCGCCATATCCATGGGTTTCTCATCCGGTCGGCTCCATCCGGGTGCTCCTGCTTCCCCCGGGGTCCTCTCCAAGTACATTTGGTAGACTTTGTCTCCGGTGATGATCACCGAGGGGGCTGCTGCAGCCACTGCAAGGGATGGCGGATGTTCTGCCTGTTTCCGCACCGGTCATTGGGTTGTCTGGTGCTCCCTCTGTTCTCTCAGGCCCGCCGGAGCCGCTGATCTAGTTGGCTCAGCAGCTACTGCTCTCTGTCGTTTCTCCATGCGCTCCGCCTCGGCCTCCGCAGGCTGTGTCACCCCGACCATGCACCATCCCTTTCGGCATTGCAGCTTTATAAAGGTGACCCTCTCTCCCACATAGAGGGTCCGCAGCCAGGAAAGGAGAGACGGCCTGGTCACCATGGCCCGGTTGACGTAGACCTGGTGACAGGTATACTCCTCCTCGATAAAGCCGTAGCCTTTGGTCCTAGTTGAAAGTGACTTCCCAGCCTGAGGAGCATTGGCAATCGAATTTGTGCCTTTTAGGACCGTCCTTCCAGTCCCGAGCCAATGCATCCGCCTGCATTCTCTCCCTCACAACTGCCTCCTAATCCTGCAGGGTCCAAGCTGTCACCCAGTCACTTGGGGGCAGGGCTGCTGCTGGCACCTGCTCGCGTCAGGGCTCACTGCCAGGTACGTGGCTCATGGGTCTCAGCAGCATGTCTCTCCCCCTGCAGTATTTGGGAGCGGAGGCCTCCAACGGTGCGGCACCAGGTCGGAACCAGGGCACAATCGGTCCTACCTCTTCAAGGCCTGACTCCTCCTCCGACTTCAGCTCCATTTCTTCCAGGGCTGGCATGTCTGGATCATCTGCTGGGGCCTCTGTCTTTTTCTCCGGGGCTCAACCGGCCGCAGGGGCTGCTTCCACATCTTCCGGTTCCGCCATCGTCAGCCTGGCCCAGCAGTGTATTTTTAGTTCAGTGCGGACAAGACCCAGGGCGGGGTGCGCAGTGGCACCCCAGCTGACATAGATGAGTGACTCCGCTCATGAATCTGCCGGAGTTTTGCTCACCAACTGCTCCTGGAGTCATCAGCTGGATAATCCCCGGCAGCTCTCGTGGGTCTCAGGAATTCTCCGTATCTTCCTCACACAACTTTCTTTCTCCTTGACATCTCACAAAATGGCGCCAGCCGACTTAGTGACACACGTTTTGTGTCCTGGGGCCCGCCTCTTCTGGTGCCAGTGGCCTGCTGCGTCACTTGTCCATCTCGCCAGCCGCGCCCATAGCCACGCCCCTCGCTGACACTGGAGGTCACTCACCAGTAGGCGTTTCTTCGGTGACCACACCCCTCTCACCTGGGTGCATTCTGCTCCAGGACGGACCTCATCTTCAGTGCCTCCGCTCTTTATGGCTGCCACTCCTCCGGACCGAGTATGTTTTCGCACCATTGAGCGCTGTCGCCTCCCACGATGGGCAGGGTCTCTCTCCCTCTGGTCACTCGTCACCATCTTGGGGTCCACGCTGTCGTCCGCCATCTTAATTTTCAGTCTCTTTATAACACAGTCCATTCGTGGTGCCTGTTGCAGCCGCTTCGCGTCAGGTGTTCCACAAACCGCACCAGGGATTTTTATTTATTATTATTATTATTATTTATTTATAGAGCACCATTGATTCCATGGTACTGTACATGAGAAGGGGTTACATACAGAACACATATACAAGTTACAGTAGACAGACTAGTACAAAGGGAAAAGGACCCTGCCCTTGCGGGCTTACATTCTATAGGATTTTGGGGAGGAGACAGTAGGTGCGGTGTAGGTTGGGCGGCGGCTCCGCACGTTGGTCAGGCGAATAGCTGTCACTGCTGGGTTCCTCGTCGTGGCAGGTGCTATGGCAGGCAGGATGATGAAGCGGGTCCCTGGTGGATGATGAGGCTTTTATTGGCCGTTGGCACCTAAGCGCAGGGCAGTGGCGCTGGAAAGGTTGAGCCAACACAATCTCTGCTGGTTCAGGGTGTAGTTTACTCACAACTTCAGCTGCCAGCCTGGTCACACTGGTCACTGCCATGATGGGCTCAGGTTAATCCCAGATCCGGTCATGGGTGATCACTGGCATTGTGAAAGGAGAAGGAGAGAGTGAGTGTCCTATTTCTAGGGTGTCCCCCTCAGCAGTTAGGTACCCCTGCTGAGCTCCTGCTCCAACGCTCAGAGCCCAGTAAAATCCAAGTTTTCCAGAGAGATCTTGCCATAACTATGGTCTGGACTCAACTGTGTGAGTGTGTTGCGCCTTCCTCTACCACCAGTGGAACCCACCCCCCAGGTGGCTGGCTTCAGTGATCGGGAAGTCCCATAACCGTTATGACCACCCCCTTACTTGAGATAGATACAACACCTCACTTGAGGTGCAGTACCCTGTGGCGACCTGAACCTCAGGGGTGCCACACTTCCACCACACTCTTCCCTGGAATAAAGTGTCAGCAGTGACTTCTGTGCCCCTGATTGTCTTACTAGTGCAGTGTTGCCCCCAACCCCACCGTGTGCAGTTTTCCTTATGCAATCATTTATCCCCATGTGCCTCCTTCCCCCGTGCGCTGTCTTCCTAGTGCATTGTCACACCCCTATGTGCTGTTGTCTGCCCGCCATTATGCGGCCTTCATTGTGCTTTTTCTTCCCAGTGCGAGGAGCTAAGCGTCCAGACTGGCAGACACCAGTGGCGTCACCTGTGGGGCGACGCTGATGTCCTGTATCGCTGGGTATAATGACACTTCTCATTGCTCAGGACACTGGGGGAGACGCTGCACTAGGAAAACACCCAGGGAGACAGCAGTGACAGCGCTGCACATGAAACAAGTGTCACTGGTAAATCATTGTTTCAGGGAGGGGCAGACGCTGTGGAAGTGACACTGACACTGCTCCCCCCAATGCTTTGAGTATCCCAGCATGCACTGCAGTATTCAGACAAAAAATTAGGTAAGAAAAAAAACAAAGAAGCAGTTAGGGTAGATGGGGAAACGGTAGAACATTTTTACAGCCTAGTATATTAGAAAACAGCTTATATTATGGCACTAAATGTTTCAAAATTCCATGTCTGCTGGTGCGGTTTCTCTTTAAAACAATAAACCGTGCTCTACTCACTCTCCCTGGGTCCAGCACGGACTCTGCCGTTTTTGTTTGCAGCGTTAATGACACGTTGACAACCAGTCAGTGAGCTCAGCATCTTTTCTCACTGCAGACAACAGCAGCCAGCGGCAGAGATTCAGTGCTGGACCAGGGGAGGGTGAGTAAAAAGCTAGTGGTTGTAAAAACCTCTGCATCTGGGTAAGTGGGGGTGCTCTGAAAGTAGAAAACCTTATTAAAGTGGATTCCCAAGGAATTTATAATTATACCCTATCAACAAAATAGGAAACCACTTACTAATAGTGGAAAGTCCAAAGGTTAGTGGACAATGCTTTGGAAAACCCAGACAAAGCAATTAAGGCTGAGCATGCACACCCCTGCTCCACTCATTGTCTATGGCACTGGTGAAGATATCTGAGCTCTTTATTGGCGATTTCCAGCAGTCCCATAGGCAATGGGCATTTCCACTATACCTGGACCACTGACATCTTTACACAATAATTCTCTACTCACGACAGATTTAACAGGCAACGTATTTCTTCACATGTCCAGAGGTATGGTGTCCATAATGAGGGATCTAGTGTCCAATGTGGGTATGAGGCCCCTTCATTCTTTCTTTCCTGACTACCGCAGTCCCGCAGGAGCTTGGCTTGGTTCTGAGCAATTGAAGAGTTTTATTAACTCCCTTTCACCACAAACAAACTTTTATAGGCCCTTGATGCCCTTTGAGTCTCTGTGTCTGGGGGGAGAGCCTATGGAAAACACCATTGCCCTGCTGTACAAAATGTTCCAGATTGAGTTGTCTGGACAGGAAGATGATGTCCCTTTCTTCTTAAAATGGGAGGTGGATTTGGGGAGACCCCTCACGCGTGAAGAACGCTCAAAAATATTACCCTTTACCCACAAGTCGTCGCTGGATGTAGCGTCACAGGAGCGGGGCTACAAAATAGTTTCTAGGTGGTATCACTGCCCCTCCAGAATTCATTCCATGTTCCCATCTGTCTCTGAAGAATGCTGGAGATGCGCAAACGATAGAGGCTCATACATCCACATGTGGTGGTCTTGTCCTCTCCTACAATATTTTTGGATAGACGTGTTTGCCCTTCTGAATAAAGTGTCATCCACTAGGTTTGAGCCGACGCCGGTACTGGCTTATCTATCCTTAAGCAATATCTCGATCGCCAACTTCAAGAGAAGTCTGTTAAGGCATTTTTTGACGGGGGCAAGGAGATTAATCCCAAGGTACTGGAGGCAGAACAAAGTGCCCTGGCGGGCTGAACTGGTGGCCGAGATTAACCAGATCTATAGGATGGAGGAGCTGGTCGGCCAGGCGTCGGACTCGGGGGAGCGAGTGTTCAGGCTGTGGGCTGTGGGTGCCGTGGATTATGTACAGAGAGACACCAGACCTGGTAATATGGCTTCAAGCCTCAGTTGGGGGCATGAGACCTCTGTGATTGTCCATTCCATAAAACAAAAGTGCCTGGGGCTGCACACGACCCAGACGAGACATCATCTTGGTCCTTCTTTTCTTTTTCCTCTCCCCCCTACATTTCTTCTTTTCTCATCTTTCTTTCCTCCTTGTACATTTTATGTTATGTTTACATAGTTAGCCCGGATTGCCATCTCAGAGACTTTGTGCATCTACTTTGCCTCCCCTTTCTAAACGAGGCTGCATACATTTTTGCATGGGGGGTGGATTATTGGTCACCCAGTGGGCATCATCTCCAAAACAAAGCTATTACATGGGTGATGATGGTCTGACCTGAAGTGTGTAATCAAAGGAATTATTATGCAAGTAGAAAAGTGTTGTATTACTTATTACCTCCAAGATTTGAGTTATTCTACTCTATATCATATGTTGCCTATCCTATAACTTGTAAACCTGTTCTTTATTTGAATAAAATCTGCTTTACACAAAAAATATACACATATTTGCTATTGCTGCGTTCAGAAATGCCCAATCTATCAAAATATAAAATCAATTAATCTGATCGGTAAAGAGCACAGGGAGAAAAAAAATTCCAAACACCAAAAGTATGTTTTTTGGTCTCTACAACATTTCATTAAAATGCAATTACAGGCGATCAAAACTTCGCATCTACCCAAAAATAGAATAATTAATAACGTTAGTTCAAGACACAAGAAATAAGTGGTTGTTGAGGACCAGATCCCGAAAAATGAGAATGCTACAAGTCATGAAAAATGGCGCAACCCTCCCCCCCCACCACTCAGATAAAAGTAGAACTATACATGTTTGTTATCTACGAACTCGTGCTCACCTAGGGAATCATACTGTCAGGTCAATTATAACATAAAGTGAACACTGTAAGTTAAAAAAAAAACACCGAAAAGCAATTGTGCAATTGCACTTTTTTTTTTTTGCAATTTCACCGCACTTGGATTTTTTTTCAGTCTTCCAATACAACATGGGCAGAATGGTGTTACTCAAAAGTGCAATTCGTCCCGCAAAAAAAACCAAGCCCTCATATAGCTATATTGACAAAAAAATACAAAAAGTTATGGCTCTTGGAAGTAGAGGAGGAGAAAAAAAATGGAAAACCGGCGGGTGGTGAAGGGGTTAAAGAGAGCACAGAAAATCCAAAGCAAAATTGGGATAGGCGGACACCGCTAAAGACACGGCCTTACAATTTATATATAAGGGACTGGAGGGAGGTTTAGTTCTGATGGCCATTTTATGAGCTATGAGGCTGCACACAGAAAGGTGAGCAAGATGGCACTTATAAAAATTGTTCTTCATCAAACTCTGTTCTCCCAAATGAAATGTGTTGGAGGAGAGCAGCAGAACCAGCAACATAATTACTGGAAGTGGCCCAGGACAGAAGAGTGGCTTTATTATCGGAAGGGGGCAAGTATGGGGTGGAAGGGCATTATTATAAGTGGGGGCCCAGGACAGGAGGGGG
The DNA here is from genome assembly GCF_048569485.1 of Anomaloglossus baeobatrachus. Lineage (NCBI taxonomy): Eukaryota > Metazoa > Chordata > Amphibia > Anura > Aromobatidae > Anomaloglossus > Anomaloglossus baeobatrachus. The sequence continues at coordinate 113,765 of NW_027442162.1, read as the reverse complement.
GGAGGGTATTTTAAGAGGGTGCCCAGGAGAGGGCATTATTATATGAAGGGGCCCAAGATGGAGTGTGGGGGGGCAATATTATAAGAGGGTGCCCAGGACGGGATTCGGGGAGGCATTATTATAAGAGTATCCATGAGAGTAGGGGGCACTATTATAGGGTGGGGGACATTATTATAAGAGGGTGTCCAGGAGAGGAAGGGGCCCAGGACGGAGTGGGGGGACATTATTATCAGTGGGTGCCCAGGAGAGGATGGGGCATTATTATAGAAAGGGGCCCAGTATGGGGTTGGGGGGGTATTATTATAAGAGGGTGCCCAGGAGAGGAAGGAGCCCAGGACGGAGTGGGAGGACATTATTATGAGGGTGCCCAGGAGAGGAGGGGGCATTATTGGAAGGGCCCAGGATGGGTGACAATTACTATATGGGGGAGAATGAGGAATGTTGATTGCTTTATGAGAAGTGGGGATTTTAATCCCTTCACCCCCGGGCGATTTTTCATTTTTGTTTTTTTCTCACCTTCTGAGAGCCATAACTTTATTTTTTTTCCCCATCAGTATTGCCATAGAAGGGCTTATTTTTTTGCGGAACAGTTTGTACTTTTGAATGACCTCATTTATTTTACCATGTAGTGTACTGGAAAACAGGAAAAAAAATCCCAAATGTGGAGAAATTGTGAAAAGAAGGGAATTTTGTTACTTACCGTAAATTCCTTTTCTTCTAGCTCTTATTGGGAGACCCAGACGATTGGGTGTATAGCACTGCCTCCGGAGGCCACACAAAGCAATTACACTAAAAAGTTTAAGGCCCCTCCCCTTCTGGCTATACACCCCCAGTGGGATCACTGGCTCACCAGTTTTAGTGCAAAAGCAAGAAGGAGGAAAGCCAATAACTGGTTTAAACAAATTCACTCCGAGAAACATCGGAGAACTGAAAACCGTTCAACATGAACAACATGTGTACCCGCAAACAAACCAAAAATCCCGAAGGACAACAGGGCGGGTGCTGGGTCTCCCAATAAGAGCTAGAAGAAAAGGAATTTACGGTAAGTAACAAAATTCCCTTCTTCTTCGGCGCTCTATTGGGAGACCCAGACGATTGGGACGTCCAAAAGCTGTCCCTGGGTGGGTAAAGAAATACCTCATGTTAGAGCTGCAAGACAGCCCTCCCCTACGGGGAGGCAACTGCCGCCTGCAGGACTTTTCTACCTAGGCTGGCGTCCGCCGAAGCATAGGTATGCACCTGATAATGTTTGGTGAAAGTGTGCAGACTCGACCAGGTAGCTGCCTGGCACACCTGTTGAGCCGTAGCCTGGTGTCGCAATGCCCAGGACGCACCCACGGCTCTGGTAGAATGGGCCTTTAGCCCTGACGGAACCTGAAGCCCCGCAGAACGGTAGGCTTCAAGAATTGGTTCTTTGATCCATCGAGCCAGGGTGGCCTTAGAAGCCTGCGACCCCTTGCGCTTACCAGCGACAAGGACAAAGAGTGCATCCGAACGGCGCAGGGGCGCTGTGCGGGAAATGTAGATTCTGAGTGCTCTCACCAGATCTAACAAATGTAAATCCTTCTCATACCGATGAACTGCATGAGGACAAAACGAAGGCAAAGAGATATCCTGATTAAGATGAAAAGAGGATACCACCTTCGGGAGAAACTTCTGAATGGGGCGCAGCACTACCTTGTCCTGGTGGAAGACCAGGAAGGGAGCCTTGGATGACAGCGCTGCCAGCTCAGACACTCTCCGAAGAGATGTGATCGCTACCAGAAAAGCCACTTTCTGTGATAGCCTAGAAAGTGAAACCTCCCTCAGAGGCTCGAAGGGCGGCTTCTGGAGGGCAACTAGTACCCTGTTCAGATCCCATGGATATAACGGTCGCTTGTACGGGGGTACGATATGACAAACCCCCTGCAGGAACGTGCGCACCTTGGAAAGTCGAGCTAGACGCTTCTGAAAAAAGACAGATAGCGCCGAGACTTGCCCTTTAAGGGAGCCGAGCGACAAACCTTTTTCTAACCCAGATTGGAGGAAAGAAAGAAGGATAGGTAATGCAAATGGCCAGGGAGACACTCCCTGAGCAGAGCACCAGGATAAGAATATCCTCCACGTTCTGTGGTAGATCTTAGCAGACGTGGGCTTCCTAGCCTGTCTCATGGTGGCAACGACCCCTTGGGATAAGCCTGAAGACTCTAGGATCCAGGACTCAATGGCCACGCAGTCAGGTTGAGGGCCGCAGAATTCCGATGGAAAAACGGCCCTTGGGACAGTAAGTCTGGTCGGTCTGGCAGCGCCCACGGTTGGCCGACCGTGAGATGCCACAGATCCGGATACCACGCCCTCCTCGGCCAGTCTGGAGCGACGAGTATGACGCGGCTGCAGTCGGATCTGATCTTGCGTAGCACTCTGGGCAAGAGTGCCAGAGGTGGAAACACATAAGGGAGCCGGAACTGCGACCAATCTTGCACTAGGGCGTCTGCTGCTAGAGCTCTTTGATCGCGAGACCGTGCCATGAAGGTTGGGACCTTGTTGTTGTGCCGAGACGCCATTAGATCGACGTCCGGCCTTCCCCATCGGTGACAGATTTCCTGAAACACGTCCGGGTGAAGGGACCATTCCCCTGCGTCCATGCCCTGGCGACTGAGGAAGTCTGCTTCCCAGTTTTCTACGCCGGGGATGTGAACTGCGGATATGGTGGAGGCCATGGCTTCCACCCACATCATAATGCGCCGGACTTCCTGGAAGGCTTGCCGACTGCGAGTCCCGCCCTGGTGATTGATGTATGCCACCGCTGTGGAGTTGTCCGATTGAATTCGGATCTGCTTCCCTTCCAGCCACTGCTGGAAGGCTAGCAGGGCAAGAAACACCGCTCTGATTTCCAGAACATTGATCTGAATGCTGGACTCCTGCTGAGTCCACGTACCCTGAGCCCTGTGGTGAAGAAACACTGCTCCCCACCCTGACAGACTCGCGTCTGTCGTGACCACCGCCCAGGACGGTGGTAGGAAGGATCTTCCCTGTGATAAGGAGGTGGGAAGAAGCCACCACTGCAGAGAGTCCTTGGCCGTCTGGGAAAGGAAGACTGTCCTGTCCAGGGATTTTGACTTCCCGTCCCATTGGCGGAGAATGTCCCATTGAAGTGGACGCAGATGAAACTGCGCAAACGGAACCGCCTCCATTGCCGCCACCATCTTCCCGAGGAAGTGCATGAGGCGTCTTAAGGAGTGCGACTGACTCTGAAGGAGAGCCTGCACCCCCGTCTGTTGTGACCTCTGCTTGCTCAGCGGAAGCTTCACTATCGCTGAGAGAGTATGAAACTCCATGCCAAGATACGTTAGTGATTGGGTCGGTGACAGATTTGACTTTGGGAAGTTGATGATCCACCCGAACGCCTGGAGAGTCTCCAGTGCAAAATTCAGGCTGAGTTGGCATGCCTCCTGAGAGGGTGCCTTGACCAATAGATCGTCCAAGTAAGGGATCACAGAGTGTCCGTGAGAGTGCAAGACTGCTACCACTGCTGCCATAATCTTGGTGAACACCCGGGGGGCTGTCGCCAGACCAAATGGCAGAGCCACGAACTGAAGATGTTCGTCTCCTATCACGAAGCGCAGAAAGCGTTGGTGCTCCGTAGCAATCGGCACGTGAAGATAAGCATCCTTGATGTCTATTGACGCTAGGAAATCTCCTTGGGACATTGAGGCAATGACTGAGCGGAGGGATTCCATCCAGAACCGCCTGGCGTTCACATGCTTGTTGAGCAGTTTTAGGTCCAGAACGGGACGGAAGGAGCCGTCCTTTTTTGGAACCACAAAGAGGTTGGAGTAAAATCCTCGGCCCCGTTCCAGAGGGGGGACAGGGATCACGACTCCTTCTGCTCTTAGAGAGTCCACCGCCTGCAGCAGGGCATCTGCTCGGTTGGGGTGTGGGGAGGTTCTGAAGAACCGAAGTGGAGGCCGAGAACTGAACTCGATTCTGTACCCGCGAGACAAAATGTCTGTTACCCACCGGTCCTTGACCTGTGACAGCCAAATGTCGCAAAAGCGGGAGAGCCTGCCACCGACCGAGGATGCGGAGGGAGGAGGCCGAAAGTCATGAGGTAGCCGCCTTGGAAGCGGTTCCTCCATTTGCTTTCCTGGGGCGTGAGTGAGCCCGCCAGGAATCTGAGCTCCCTTGTCCTTTCTGAGTCCCTTTGGACGAGGAGAATTGGGGCTTGCCCGAGCCTCGAAAGGACCGAAACCTCGACTGCCACTTTTTCTGTTGAGGTTTACTTGCTCTGGGCTGTGGCAAGGAAGAGTCCTTACCCTTGGACTGTTTTATGATTTCAGCCAATGGCTCACCAAACAGTCTGTCTCTAGATAATGGCAAGCTGGTTAAGCATTTTTTGGAACCAGCATCTGCTTTCCAGTCCTTTAACCATAAGGCTCTGCGCAAAACCACAGAATTGGCGGCCGCCATAGAGGTACGGCTCGTAGACTCTAGGACAGCATTGATAGCATAGGTCGCAAACGCAGACATTTGCGAAGTTAGGGACGCCACCTGTGGTACTGCTGGATGCATGATAGCATCCACCTGTGCTAAACCCGCTGAAATAGCCTGTAGTGCCCACACGGCCGCGAATGCTGGAGCAAACGACGCGCCGATAGCTTCATAGACAGATTTCAACCAAAGGTCCATCTGTCTGTCATTGGCATCTTTAAGTGAAGCGCCATCTTCTACTGCGACTATGGATCTAGCCGCCAGCTTGGAAATTGGGGGATCCACCTTTGGGCACTGGGTCCAGCGTTTGGCCACTTCAGGGGGAAAAGGATAACGGGTATCCTTAGAACGTTTAGAGAAACGCTTGTCTGGATGAGCGTCGTGCTTTTGGATTGATTCTCTGAAGTCAGAGTGGTCCAAAAAAGCACTTAATTTACGCTTGGGATACAGGAAATGGAACTTCTCCTGCTGTGCAGCTGCCTCCTCTGCAGAAGGGGCTGGGGGGGAAATATCCAACAGTCTATTAATCGCCGATATAAGGTCATTAACCATGGCGTCACCATCAGGGGCATCCAGATTGAGAGGGGCCTCAGGATTAGACTCCTGATCACCGTCCTCAGTCTCATCACAGAGAGACTCTTCTCGCTGAGACCCTGAGCAGTGTGATGACGTCGAGGGTCTTTCCCAGCGAGCACGCTTAGGCTGCCTGGGACTGTCATCTGAGTCAGAGACTTCAGCCTGTGATGCTTGAGACCCCCTTGAAGTACGGATTAGTTCCAACTGAGGGGGACCAGTGAGCATAGCCACAGCGGTGTCCATAGTCTGAGGAACTGGCCTGGCCTGCAAGGTCTCCAGGATCCTTGTCATAGCCTCAGACATTTTATCAGCAAACACTGCAAAGTCTGTCCCCGTCACCGGGGCAGGGTTCACAGGCGTCTCTGCCTGGGCTACCACCACAATAGGCTCTGGCTGGCGAAGTGCCACTGGGACTGAACATTGCACACAATGTGAATCATTGGAGCCTGCTGATAGATTAGCCCCACATGCAGTACAAACAGTGTACACAGCCCGTGCCTTGGCAGCCTTGCGTTTTGCGGATGACATGTTGCTGCGTCCTCAGAGCAGTACAGAGTGTCCAGACAGAAGCGACCTTACAGTGCACTATATAAATATATATATATATATATATATATATGGTACCAATAAAGAAGTACACTAATATATCACTGAGGCACTAGTAGGGCCTGCACTACTGTGCAGCTTACCACCCGCTTAGGAGCGGTGTGTGGTCGCCAGAAATCCCTCTAGTCTGGGTCTCCCAGAGCCTGCTGCCTCCTTCCAGCCAGATCGCATGTGTAATGGCTGCCGGCGTCCTTGTGGAGAGGGGGGGCGGGCCCTGGGCGTACACCGACGAAGAGCGGGAAGTCTGCTTCCCCTTGTGCCTAGTGAGAGGGCTGGAGCATGTAAATAAGGCTCCAGCCCTCGGCGCAGCCATTGAGCAGCGTCTCTCCCCTACCCTGATTGACAGGGTGGGGGCGGGAACGAAGCGGCGCTAGGCCGCAGAAGCCGGGGGCTAAAGTTAAAAACGCCGCCGCCGTACAAGCGCGGTCGGCGCCAAGCCCCCGGCGCACTACAAGTCGCAGCTGCGCCGCCGCTCCAGGAGCGGTCGGCGCAGTAGTTCCCAACATACAATCGTCACTCAGCAAAGCTGCAGTGACCTAACCCCCAGCGTACAGCGCCACTGTCCCCGGCGCACTATAACGCTCAGCAAGCCCTGAGAGTGTCCGTGCCTGCCGGGGACACAGAGTACCTGAAGTTGCAGGGCCATGTCCCTGAACGGCACTCCCGCTCCCAATCCAGCAGGTTTTATGGGTCTGTGGATGGAGCCCGGCCCCAGGGCTTGGGGGCCGGCAGGATCCCACTTCCACAGAGCCCCTCAGGGGGATGTGGAAGGAAAACAGCATGTGGGCTCCAGCCTCCGTACCAGCAATAGGTACCTCAACCTTACAAGCACCATCACGGGTGAGAAGGGAGCATGCTGGGGGCCCTATATGGGCCCTCTTTTCTTCCATCCGATAGAGCCAGCAGCTACTGCTGACTACAAACAGTGGAGCTATGCGTGGATGTCTGACCTCCTTCGCACAAAGCAGAAAACTGGTGAGCCAGTGATCCCACTGGGGGTGTATAGCCAGAAGGGGAGGGGCCTTACACTTTTTAGTGTAATTGCTTTGTGTGGCCTCCGGAGGCAGTGCTATACACCCAATCGTCTGGGTCTCCCAATAGAGCGCCGAAGAAAAGGGAAATTCCACAATGGTGTGTGGTGTTTTTTTTTTCTCCTTCCACTTGTTAACTATATAGGAAATCTGATCTAGCAGTATTATTCCCTAGGTCAGTACACATTTGTAGATACCAAACATGTATAATATTAGTTTTTATCTAAATGGTTAAAAAAATTCAGAAGTTTGTTCAAAAAAAGAATTGCGCTTTTGTTGCAATTTTCTGAGACCCGTAGCGTTCTTATTTTTCAGGATCTGGGACCCAGTGATAGTTTATTTTTTGCGCCTTGAGCTTATGTTTTTAATTTATTCCATTTTCAGGCACATGTAATGTTTTCATTGCCTGTAATTGTACCGCCCCGCGAGCTCGGCCGGCCGCCGAGCCGCTCGGATCCGTGCTCGTACGGTGGGTGGCTCGAGCTCCTCACGGACCAGGGGGTCACGTCGCTCTGCAAGGGGGTTGGCGCTACACGTGGGGACTTCGGTGGGGAGTTCCACGGCTGGGGCCGCGGTGGTTGGTAGGGGATTTAAGTTTGTGACGCCGCTCACGGGTTGTGGTGAAGGGATGGACACCACCACTGCCATTGACTAGGCCTCCCGGGGACGGTGTTGCGCAGCTTGGTGTTGACCCCTCTGTGAGTAGGGGAGTGATGGTCCCGGGGGCCCGAGGGAAGGTGCTGAGGCGATGGAGATGGGCGCGTGCTGGGTGCTGGTGTGGTACGGCGCGGTGCGCGGCCCGAAGGCACTGGTGTACTCACTATGACACAGTACACTGGAGTCTCTGGTAAACCAAACGAGGTGATGAACAGTGCCTGCAGCCGGCTGCAGCTTCTCCCTTAACAGGTTGGTGGTTTCCACCTTTCTCCTGCACCTTTATAAAAACGGCAAGACCAGAAGCAGAGCTCGTAGTGTAGCAGCAGGAAGACATCTTACCTATCGCAGCATAGTGTATCCTCCGCTGCCACCAATGGTTTACATCCGGCCAGTATATATAGTCCCTCTCTCTACCCTGTCCCTGGGCTCCCTCCACATATTCACCTCCACTATGCTGCGATAGGTAAGATGTCTTCCTGCTGCTACACTACAAGCTCTGCTTCTGGTCTTGCCGTTTTTATAACACAATGTCCTTATGTTATTGCAGGCATTTCTCTGGTGCTCTCACCATTAGGTATGTTCTTCTTTTTCCCTTTTCCCAACATTAGTCACACATCCTCTTACTTAGGCTATTTCTCTATTCCAGTACAACAAGTCCTCACGCATTGTGTGGTTTACCTAACATACCACGTATGATTGGTTATCATACTACATATACTCAGGTCGCCACTTATTGGTATTTATCCCTTATAACAGACCTATCTATGTTTCAATTTCTCCACCACATCATCACAGATTATCACCTTTGTTATTCATAAAGCAGCATCTATCCATCTCTTCATCTACCTATGTGAGCCCTATCTACACTATATGACAGTATTCTACTGGTATGTATCCAATATTTATGCCCTGTTCTCTTTGCTATTATATCAGCTCTTTATTCCAATTACCTATTCCTCATGAACTATCACTTCTCCTCCTCCCTCTCCCCTTTTTTCACAGTAACATATATTCTTCCATTCCAAAGTGTTCTCCTTGACTACTCACATGTAAGTTATACCATGCTCTATCCTTATTGACATTTTTCCGCCCTTACCAGCTATAGTCCTCTGTATATTATATATCTCTTTCCTTTCTCAGACTTCACTTTAACTTTCTGGCCTCCAAGGTGCTACTAGGAACTTTTCCCTGAACTTCATAAATACGGGTATGTCTCTCAGATCCCTCCCCTTTCCCCTCTTGCTCATTTTTTCCCTTGAGCCTTCCTGTTCTCCCTTCCTTCTTTCTCTTCTTCCGTTTCTTCCCCCTCCTTTCCCCCCTTTTTTTCCTCTCTTCCTTTTCTTTCCCCATCTTTCCTCTCCCCTTCCTTTCTTAATTTACAATTCTCTTATTCTACTCACATCTTATACGGCTGTATATATCCTCACCACTTCTTAACATTCACATTGCGACACCTTCCCCTTCCTTTCACATCTCCCCAATAGGTAATATGTTGTTTTCTCATTTTTTGACACTTGATGCCTTGTCATGATGTAATTGTAAATCATTTCTTGTTTTTTCTTTTTTGTATCATGCATGTCCCAGTACTTATCTGTCCCTGATGAAGGCTCTTGTGCGAGCCGACACGTCGGGCAGTACCGTTTAATTGTGAAAATAAAAATCATCCAAGCATACCATACCTGGATTGTCCAATTTCTCTTGTACTGTGTGCCGGGGTCCTTCCTTACTTTAAACAATATGGGACAACCCATATGATGATGTCATGTCTTTGGAAGCGTCTGATTTATTATTTCTGGTTTATTGGCAACATCTGAGTTAATTAGAGACACATCTGTGGATGTATATTCATATACACCTGAAACACGCTGCTTCTTTGTGTAGCATGATGGGAAAGTCAAAAGAAATCAACCAGGATCTCAGGAAGAGAATTATGGACTTGCAGAAGTCTGGTTCATCCTTGGGTGCAATTTCCACATACCTGAAGGTGCCTCGTTCATCTGCACATACAATTATACGCAAGTACAAACAAGATGGGAATGTCCAGCCATCATTCCGCTGAGGAAGGGAACAGGTTCTGTGTACCAAAGATGAACATGCTTTGGACAGACATGTGCATATCAACCCAAGAAGAAAAGCAAAAGACCTTGTGAACATGCTGGTAAGATTGTGTAATTATCCACAGTGAAACGAGTACCGTATTTTTCGGACTATAAAACACACTTTTTTCCCCCCAAATGTTGGTGGAAAGTGGGGGGTGCGTCTTATAGTCTAAATGTAGGGCTGCGGGGAATGAGGGTGCTGCTGTGGAACGGGTCATCGGGGGCACGAGCAGGCTGTAGCAGCCTGCCGTGACCACGTGGGCCCGCTCATTTAATATGCACACCCATCATCTCGCCCATCATCTCTCAGCGCTGAAGCCGGCGCTGACTGGTGGGCGGGGTGATGGGCGGGAAATGGGCGCATATTAAACAGTCTGCCCGCATGATAGGCCCTGGCAACTACAGCCTAGAGTGATCATATGCGGCTGTATTCACTGCTCCCCGCGCATCATCATCAGCGCGGGGTGTAGTGAATCAGTATACTCACCGGCCACGATCCCTGCAGCACCGCGATGTCTTCCTGTCTGTGCCGGCGGCAGCTGTGTGGAGGCTAGCGGTGCGCACAGCAATGATGTCATCGCTGTGCGCACGTGTCCACACGCAGCCACCGCCGGCACAGACAGGAGGACATCGCGGTGCTGCAGGGATCGTGGCCGGCTCCACACTCCAGCGGCGCTGCTACTGACACAGACGGAGGAGGAGCGATGCTGCAGGGAGTTAGGTAAGGTGAGTTTGAACGTTTATTTTTTCTTTTTATGTGCCACAGGATGCGGGCTGTATACCAGGATGGGGGTATATAGCAGGATGAGGGTATATAGCATGATGGGGGTATATTATGAGCAGGATGGGGGTATATTATGAGCAGGATGGGGGTATATTATGAGCAGGATGGGGGTATATTATGAGCAGGATGGGGTATATTATGAGCAGGATGGGGGTTATATGAGCAGGATGGGGGTTTATAAGCAGGATGGGGCTTTATAAGCAAGATGGGAGTATATGAGCAGGATTGGGGTATATGAGCAGGATGGGGGCAATATGAGCAGGATGGGGTATATAAGCAGGATGGCGGTATATAGCAGGATGGAGGTATGTAGCAGGATGGAGGTATATAGCAGGATGGGGCCACATGCCAGGATGGGGTATATAGCAGGATGCGGCCATATGCCAGTATATAGCAGGATGCGGCCATATGCCAGGATGACGGTATATAGCAGGATGTGGGCTATACCAGGGTTAGGGACATATACTGTATATACAAGGCAGTAGGATCATTACTAGAAATGAGCCACCCCCCTAGAGTTCGAGTTCGGTTCGTCGAACGGAGGACAAGTTCGTCGAACGTTCGACGAACCAATTTGAACCCCATTGAAAACAATGGCAGGCAAACACATAAAAACACATTATACATGTACAAATACAGTTAATAAACATTGTCATTAAAATTACAGGTCCCCGTGACGCGTCCTGCACTCTGTCTCCCGCCGCTTTTCCTTCTGATAATCGCTGCGTCCTCCCGGTAACCAGCACTGATGATAGGATCTTCCATGACGTCAAAATAGCATGTGACCAGTCAGGTGTCTATTATCTCATTGGCTACAGACTGGTAACATGGCTAGACATCATGCTAGGTCCTGTCAGTGCATCTCTCCGGTACGCGGTGCTCGTTCCAGCATCTCCGTGTACCTGCAAAATGCTCTGGCACATGGTCGGCTTCCCCGTTCCTGCATGTGGGCGCTCTTTACAGAGTCGGCCTACATGCAAGGACTGGCTGCCACAGCCGGTAAATAGCGGCACCGGGAATCACGTGATCGGAGATTGTCGTTGCTATAGTAACGGTGGCAGCTGTGACGTCACCGCTTACAGCCCGCAGCCTCTGCTCACTCACTGAGTGATTAGACTGCAAGGAGCAGCAGCGTCTTCCTCCCATGCAGTGCTGTCTAATGTAGCAGAGCTGCATGGGTTGAAGGAGAAAGAAGACAGAAGAGCAGGATCGTGGAGGGCTGACAGGGAGTAATAAACATGGAGTCTCTAATGTGTCTGTGTATTTATTTCTATTAAAGTATTTTTTCTCTGTGTGGTGTCTTTTTTTTTTTAACCCTTTATTGGAGATTCTTAATGGCCGGGTCAAACTTGCCTGACATTAAGAATCTATGGCTTAATACTAGCTAGTAAAACAAAGCTAGTATTAACCCATTATTACCCAGCATGCCACCTGGCTTCAGGGCTGCTGGAAGAGTTGGATACAGCGCCAGATGATGGCGCTTCTATGAAAGCACCATTTTCTGGGGCGGCTGCTGACTGCAATTCGCAGCAGAGGGGCCTAGAAAGCTCGGGCCAACCTGTGCTACGGATTCCTATCCCCAGCTGCCTAGTTGTACCTGGCTGGACACAAAAATTGGGCGAAGCCCACTTCATATTTTTTTTTAATTATTTCATGAAATTCGTGAAATAATTAAAAAAAAAGGTCTTCCCTATATTTTTGGTTCTCAGCCGGGTACAAATAGGCAGCTGGGGGTTGGGGGCAGCCGTACCTGCCTGCTGTACCTGGCTAGCATACAAAAATATGGCGAAGCCCACGTCATTTTTCCTTTCTCGCCTTTTCATTGGGGGACACAGACAGTGGGTTATATGGTGTCTCCAGGGGAGGCTTGACACTAGGTTTAAAAAAGAGTTAGCTCCTCCTCCCACAGCATATATCCCCAGCTAAGCGGGAACTAGTTCAGTTTTTTTATAGTGTCAGCAGGGAGGCTGACATGTCTGGACTGAGCTCCACCAGAGGTGCCTCAGGCCAGCTTATTTTTACTTTTTATTTTGTTTTTCTTTTCTTATTCATTCTATTTTTGATAGGGGCAATACTAGGGTGCCTTGCCACCCGCGTTCCCCCCGTGTACGGGCAGAGGAAACCTGGCGTGCAAAAGCCGTCAGTCTTTCCTCGCGCCCAAGTGGTCGGGTCTGCGTACCCCTCCAGGCTCCCTGGAAGCACCTCACGGAGGTAGCTCCAGAGTGTTAGGCAGAGCCGAGCATCTGCTAGCCTTGAGCCGAAGATGCGTCCCCGAGATCTCCGCATCCCAGGACCAACGCGTCTTCAGACGGAGCAAGAGCAGGTAGGGAGACGACGTGTACCCGTCCCCTGCATCCAACTGCCGCCGGAGGAGGCGCCGGTGGGGCGATGCAGGCCGTGATCCCGGGGAAGCATCATTAATTTAGCTCCCGGCGTCGGCCTGCATTCTTAGCAACGCCCCCTCCACTGCTCTAGAAGCCGCTCCCTCTAGTGGGCCGTCTCTCCCCTCCATGCTGCCAGAGAACACTGGACGCCATTACACGTGGGGAGCAGACACGGGTGAGATCGCCTCCTTGGCTCTGCAACTCTGCAGCACTATATACCGCTCTGTTCAGCGGTATATCGCTGTCTTCTAGCGGTGTGTGCCTGCTGGCTGGCGGTGTATATCAGCTTTTAGTGGTATATACTGACTGTGCCTGCAGGTATATACTGACTGTTTGGCAGTGTATGCCGCTTTACTATTGGTATATACCAGCTCTGTATAGCAGTCCCTTTTTAATACTGCTACTAGCTCCTCACCCACAGTAGTGTAATACTGCTAGAGGCTCACAGTATAATTGTACGTTTGTTGCTGACATGCGTAAAAACCGCAAGGGTGATAAAGCTTCCCAGGCATCCTCTATGGACCGGTACTATGCTTGTACCACCTGTGGAAGCTTGTTTCCAAATGGTCGAAGCTATCCACTATGCCGGGGCTGCGATGCCCCTACTACAATATCACAACAGACGTTGCCGGACCAGGGGGTCGTGCAATCTGTGGGTTCGGCCCCGGCCGCCATTCAGGCAGCACCCCCGTCTGATGAGGCTATCCCTGCATGGGCTCTTCTGATGTCTAAAAGGTTAGATGACCTGACCGCTCAGATATCCCAGCCTTCCACAGGCTCCCACAGCCTCCCCCCGGCTCAGCTCCCCCAGAGAAGCCCGCCTTCGTCTGGGGTATCATCCCCAGTACGTAAAAAGGCTGTCTCCAAAAGGCGCCATTGCGACCGCTCCGCCTCGTCTGACTCACACGATGGTCAGTCTGACTCAGACTCCGTGACCTTTAGTAGTCACGATTCCTGAGACTCTGACTCTGATTCAGATGTCCCTTCTGAGTCTAGGCATATGGAAGACACTTTAATAGCGGCTGTCAATCACTCTCTGTCGATTTCTGATCAGCCCTCGGACCCGACTTCTCAGTCGGCAATCAAGCGAGCCAAGAAGCCTCCTAAGTCCTTTGCCCAGGATCCGATTTTTCATCAAATCATATCTAAACGGTGGGATCACCCTGATAGGAGGTTTAACAAAAAATCCTGCTCTTCATTCGCTTATCCCTTTCCTCCGGAAATGGTTAAGCCCTGGTTGGTACCCCCCGTTGTGGATCCGCCAGTATCCAGACTGGCTAAACACACGGTTATGTCTGTTTCAGACAACGCGTCTCTCAAGGACTCGTCCGACCGCGCAGTTGAGGCTGCGGTCAAATCTATTTTCCAGGCTTCGGGCTCCTCTCTGCGCCCCCTGTTTGCCATGACATGGGTGGCAAAAGCTATGAGCGTGTGGAGTAGGAACCTCCGCAAGTTGCTTCGCCCTTGCAATATTCCTCCGGAGGCTCTTGAGATTCTTGATTTGTTCTCTCTCGCCTCTAATTATTTGCTTCACGGCTCCCTAGATGCAGCTAGCTGGTCAGCCCTAACGGCAGCCAATGCTGTCTTCGCCCGCAGGGTTCTGTGGCTAAAAATATGGAATGCGGACAGTGCCTCCAAGAAGTTCCTGTCCACACTTCCCTTCCAGGGTCTTCGTCTATTTGGTGAATCCCTGGACAAGCTCATATCTGAGGCGACAGGTGGTAAAAGTACCATTCTACCACAAAAGCGACCTGTAGCCAGAAATTTCAAAAAGTCTTCTTGGCGCAGGCAGTCCTTTCGGTCTGCCCCACAAAAACCATCGGCCCACGGACCGTCACAACACTCAGATCGAGGATCCGGTCCCTCAAGGGGCTCTTCTTGGCGTTCCTACTCCAAGCAACCTAAACCCAAAGGACCTCGCACTGTACAGGCCCCCTCAGCATGACGCCAGGTATCCCGCAGATCCGACTCCTGTGGGAGGGCGGCTTCTGCTTTTCCGGGATATCTGGCTAGACCACACTCACGATGCTTGGATTCGAGAAATCGTCACCTCAGGTTACAAGATCGATTTCTTTTCCCTGCCGGACAACAGGTTTCTGCGTTCTCGTCTTCCAAAGTCTGAAACACAAAGCCAGGCCTTATTTCAGGCCATAGTCTCTTTACAGAAAGCAAACGTTATCATTCCAGTAACCCTGGAACAGCGCGGCAAAGGTTTCTATTCAAACCTTTTTGTCATTGCCAAAAAAGATGGCTCTGTCCGCCCTATCTTGGACCTCAAACGGCTAAACAAATTCGTACGGATTCAAACTTTCCGAATGGAATCATTGAGAGCAGTACTAGCCGCCATGGAACCTGGAGAATTCCTAGCTTCCATAGACGTTCAAGATGCTTATTTACACATCCCCATATGTGTCTCTCATCAACGGTTCCTTCGCTTTGCCGTAGGACACCGTCACTTCCAATTCAGGGCCCTCCCCTTTGGGCTGGCCACTGCGCCTCGGGTCTTCACAAAGGTCATGGCGGCCGTCATGTCCATTTTACACCCCAGAGGCATCCTGGTTGTTCCCTATTTGGAACTTCTTGTCAAAGGGAGCTCTCCTCACGTTTGCTCAGAAAGCGTGCAGATTTGCCTAGACACGCTGTCAAGGCTAGGGTGGCTTATCAACTTCAACAAGTCATCCCTAATTCCTCATCAGCGCATCACCTTTCTAGGTATGCTGATAGACACGGCCCAGTCCCGGGTTTTTCTTCTAGAAGACAATAAGTCTTCCCTGATCCGGGCCGCTCAATCCCTCCGCTCTCGCCGTCACACATCCCTTCGGAATGGAATGAGAGTGTTAGGCAAGATGGTGGCGGTCATAGAAGCCGTGTCCTTTGCCCAATTCCATCTGCGCCCTCTACAACTGCATCTTCTATCCTCCTGGGACAAGAATCCAGCTTCCCTGGACCGGTCAGTCCGCCTATCTCGGGTTGCGCTCAGCTCCCTCGTCTGGTGGACTCAAGCCTCATCCCTATCTCAAGGGAAGTCCTTCCGCCCGGTCCACTGGCAAGTAGTCACGACGGATGCCAGCCTGATAGGCTGGGGGGCGGTGTTTCTCCACCACACTGTTCACGGACGCTGGTCTCCTTCCGAGCGCTCCCTGCACATCAATGTTCTGGAGATCAGAGACATATTTTTGGCCCTTCAGAATTTTCAACCCCTACTATTGGGCCTCCCTGTTCAGATCCAGTCAGACAATGCCACGGCCGTGGATTACATCAACCGTCAGGGAGGAACTCGCAGCAAGGCAGCGATGGGGGAGGTATCCAGGATTCTTCTTTGGGCAGAGAAGCACATCCCCATTATTTCAGCCGTCCATATCCCAGGGGTAGACAACTGGGCCGCAGATTTTCTCAGCAGGCAAGGGCTAGCGGCAGGGGAATGGTCCCTCCACGAAGAAGTGTTCCATCAGATCACTCTTCGCTGGGGACTCCCGGATGTGGACCTCATGCCGTCTCGAATGAATGCCAAAATACGTCCCTTCATATCTCGGTCGAGAGACCCGCTAGCGCTCGGCTCCAACGCCCTAGTCTTTCCATGGTCACAGTTTCGCCTGCCCTACATCTTCCCTCCGTTTCCTCTCATTCCGAGAGTAATCAAGAAAATCAAAGCGGAGGGAATCCCGGTGATCCTCGTGGCCCCGGACTGGCCCAGGAGAGCCTGGTACCCAGAGCTCCTCCAACTTCTCAGCGACAGTCCCTGGCGTCTTCCCGACCGCCTGGATCTTCTGTCGCAAGGTCCAATATTCCACCAGAATACAGCACAGCTGCATTTGACGGCGTGGCGCTTGAGTCCCTGATTCTAGCCAAATCGGGTCTTTCTTCCAGGGTAGTTCATACCATGCTTAATGCTCGGAAGCCTTCCTCCACCAGCATTTACCACAGGACCTGGAAGACCTATCTTTCCTGGTGTGACCGTCATAATTGGTCGCCCCTGACCTTTTCAATCCCTACTGTTCTTGCTTTTCTGCAAGACGGTCTGGACTCGGGTCTTGCTCTCAGTACCCTTAAAGGACAAGTTTCTGCCTTTTCGTTTTTTTTCCAGAAGCAGCTGGCTTCTCGCCCTCAGGTCCGTACCTTTCTTCAAGGGGTAGCGCATTTGGTCCCTCCTTATCGCCACCCCTTAGATCCCTGGGATCTGAATCTGGTTCTGGGAGCTCTTCAGCTTCCTCCTTTCGAACCTCTGAGAGAAATCTCTCTTCAGCGACTATCTTGGAAAGTGGCCTTTTTAGTCGCTATTACCTCTATCAGGCGAGTGTCCGAACTGGCAGCTCTTTCCTGTCGCTCACCTTATCTGGTATTCCATCATGATAAGGTGGTCCTTCGGCCTTCCCTCGCCTTCCTTCCGAAGGTCGTATCCTCTTTCCACCTGAACAAGGACATTGTGTTGCCGTCATTCTGCCCAGCCCCGGTCCACTCCTTTGAAAAAGCCCTTCACACTCTCGATCTTGTCAGGGCTCTGCGGACCTACATTTCCAGAACAGCGCCGTTGCGCAAGTCCGATGCCCTTGTAACGCCCTGGCAAAGCCAGGTTGTCACAGAAAGAGTTAATTCTCCTTGGTAATCTGATCCCACACCGATGCAGCAGGACAAACCACAGCCCCCAGGGTAAGAGAAAAGCAGAGCAGAGGGGAGGGGCTGGAGCAGAGTGTTTGGAGAGACAGAGAGAAGAGAAGCCTGGAGTTGTAGCTCCCAGGCTGAAAAGTGAAGTGTGCTCCGAGAGGGCCGGGACAGGCTGTGAGTGAGGAAGGGGCCAGAGGTAGCCGGGCAGGGTAGTGGCCCCCCGGTACCTGGGTGACCCGGATCACTGCAGGGGAGTGTATTCCCCATTCCCGGCTGAGGAGAAGGAGGAAGAGAGTGGAGAGAAAGGCACCTGGCTGCAGGGAAAGAACAACAGGAGCTGCTGCACCGTGTGTGGGACACTAACACCCCGTACCGAAGGCTGCAGACACCGGCAATTCCTAGTTTACCAGTGACTCTGCGTGGAATACTTGTGAGTACGCCCGTGCCCTCGGGCACCGCACCGCAGCACTGCGCCCTGCTCCCTGCTTACCCCATCACCGGGCCCCGGGACAACCAACCCCCTACCCACGGAGGGGAGAAATAACAACTAAGCTGCTCCCTGTCACCGCTCCCGGGATCCCCATAAAGAGCAGCGGTGGTGTCCACAATCACCACAACCGTGGGTGGCGTCACGGACAATCTCCCTTACCAAATCCCCTTTTACTGTGGAGCCTGGGATCACAGACCGGGTCACGCCACCGTGATACCCACAGAAGTGACCCCGTGGCCCGGATCTGAGTACCCCCTGGTCCCCGGGTGACACATTTGGCGTCACGAACAGGATCGAACCCATCCAGTTTCCTGGAGGAAGTGCGCCTTATTCTGGACTGTCAGCGGTGATCCGCTGCAAAAATTTTGAAAGTCGCCATCTTTGCCGCCATTTTGGGCGCGAAAATTTCCCGCCCAGCGCCTTCTTCCCCAAGCGGTGGGCGCGAAAAAGAGGCTCCGCCCCCTCAGAACGCGGGCGGAAGTGAAGCTCCGGAGGACCGGAAGCGAAAGAGAAACTTTAAAAGTTGCTAGAAGGACTGCTCCCGAGTACCAAGGGGGAGCAGTAGGAAGGAACTGCAGTTCATGTGACCGGGACTGTAAAGGCAGGGACGCCAGGACTTTGCCTAATTCCGTTCCTGGACAAGCAGTAGCCGCGACCCCGATGACATCTTACCCGGCTCCGGCAGTCCGCTCAGCCGCCACGGTGATGACGTCGGCTCCGGCAGTCCGCCCGGCCGCAACGGAGGTGGCACCCGATTGGAAGTCTGCCCCATATGTGGCGCCAGCCGCGCCCAGGTACCCCGTCACGGCTGTGGAGCAGCCGGAGTGCACCTGCAGAGAGGAGGAGCAGGCCAGTGAGAGATGGAGCCCTCGGCAGTTAGCGAGGCCGGTTGTAGCCGGCGCCGAGGGCATCCAGGTGGGCCTGGCTTCTGAGCAGGAGGCAGAGCACGGAACCCGTGCCCCGTACTGGGAGTGGCGGCAGCAGCAGTGGTAGCGGAGCATGGACGGCTACCCACAAGTTAAAAAGTTGACTGTTTTATGGACTGTCACCCCTGTTGAACGCCCTCAGGTTCAGGAGGAGGCCATCTGCTCCGCAGGTGCGGGGTGGCAGAACAGGTTAAAGTTTTAGAAAACGTACCTCCCGATGTGGGAAGATGTATGATTGTAATGTGTTTATTTATCCTTTTTCCAGTTTTTATAAATGTTGGTGCCTAGACGGCCCGAGGACGGGCCGTGTTTTACCAAGGGGGTGTGTGACGCCCTGGCAAAGCCAGGTTGTCACAGAAAGAGTTAATCCTCCTTGGTAATCTGATCCCACACCGATGCAGCAGGACAAACCACAGCCCCCAGGGTAAGAGAAAAGCAGAGCAGAGGGGAGGGGCTGGAGCAGAGTGTTTGGAGAGACAGAGAGAAGAGAAGCATGGAGTTGTAGCTCCCAGGCTGAAAAGTGAAGCGTGCTCCGAGAGGGCCGGGACAGGCTGTGAGTGAGGAAGGGGCCAGAGGTAGCCGGGCAGGGTAGTGGCCCCCGGTACCTGGGTGACCCGGATCACTGCAGGGGAGTGTATTCCCCGTTCCCGGCTGAGGAGAAGGAGGAAGAGAGTGGAGAGAAAGGCACCTGGCTGCAGGGGTAGAACAACAGGAGCTGCTGCACCGTGTGTGGGACACTAACACCCCGTACCGAAGGCTGCGGACACCGGCAATTCCTATTTTACCAGTGACTCTGTGTGGAATACTTGTGAGTACGCCCGTGCCCTCGGGCACCACACCGCAGCACTGCGCCCTGCTCCCTGCTTACCCCATCACCGGGCCCCGGGACAACCAACCCCCTACCCACGGAGGGGAGAAATAACAACTAAGCTGCTCCCTGTCACCGCTCCCGGGATCCCCATAAAGAGCAGCGGTGGTGTCCACAATCACCTCAACCGTGGGTGGCGTCACGGACAATCTCCCTTACCAAATCCCCTTTTACTGTGGAGCCTGGGATCACAGACCGGGTCACGCCACCGTGATACCCACAGAAGTGACCCCGTGGCCCGGATCTGAGTACCCCCTGGTCCCCGGGCGACACATTCTCTTCGTCCTCCCAGTAGGACACAAAAAGGGCAACCCGGCGTCTAAATCCACGATTTCTCGATGGATCAGGACTGCCATCTGTGAGGCATACAAAGCACGAGGTGCCATTCCTTCTCAATCTGTGTGGGCCCACTCTACACGAGCAGTGGGTGCCTCCTGGGCTATCCGCCATCAGGCTTCGGCGGCCCAACTTTGCAAGGCCGCTACCTGGTCCAGTGTGCACACGTTCACAAAATTCTACAGAGTGCATACGCATGCCTCCGCGGATGCTGCTCTTGGAAGACAAGTCCTTCAGGCGGCAGTGGCCCATTTATAAGTGGCCACTGCTCAGTTCTTGACAGTGTTTTGATATGAGTTCACTGCAGTTGCAGTTGTTAGTCAGCTATTAGTCTGATGCTATACACTGTTAATAGTTCAGTTCCCACCCAGGGACTGCTTTTGGACGTCCCACTGTCTGTGTCCCCCAATGAAAAGGCGAGAAAGGAAAGGACATTTTTGTGTACTCACCGTAAAATGTCTTTCTTGGAGCCTTTCATTGGGGGACACAGCTCCCGCCCTTGTGGTTTTGGTTATCCTTTTCCTACTGCTTTTACACCAAACTGAGCTAGTTCCCGCCTAGCTGGGGTTATATGCTGTGGGAGGAGGAGCTAACTCTTTTTTAAACCTAGTGTCAAGCCTCCCCTGGAGACACCATATAACCCACTGTCTGTGTCCCCCAATGAAAGGCTCCAAGAAAGACATTTTATGGTGAGTACACAAAAATGTCCTTTTTGGGGGGGCAAGAAACTCCTGCATACAGTCCTGGATGGAATATGCTGAGCCTTGTCGTTCTGCAGCTGCTGTCTGCTCTCCTGAATACACTAGTGAATGGAGCATGCTGAGCCTTGTAGTTCTGCTCCCCCTGCCTCTCCCTCCAGCATACAGTACTGGATGGATGATGCTGAGCCTTGTAGTTCTGCAGCTGCTATTTGCTCTCCTCCATACAGACAGACAGCAGACAGCAGCTGCAGAACTACAAGGCTCAGCATACTCCATCCAGGACTGTATGCAGGATTGCACCAGGGCAATTCGGGATCAGCGGGGTAGAGTCCCGGAACTGTCACATCTAATGGATGCGGCAATTCCAGGCGGCTGCTTGGTGATATTGTAAGGGTGGTGGGCTCCCCATAACGTGGCGCTCTCCATCCTGACAATACCAGCCTCCAGCCGTGTGGCTTTATCCTGGCTGGTATCAAAATTGATGGGAACTGCCTTTTTTTTTTTTAATTAATTCTTTATTTTACTGCACGATATAGACCCGCCCACCAGCGGATGTGATTGGTTGTAGTGAGACAGCTGTCACTCATCGTGGGGGCGTGTCTGACTGCAACCAATCATGGGCGCCGGTGGGCGGGGAAGACACGGAATACCTGATTGAATAATGAAGCAGCAGCCATTTTCAAAAGAGGAAAAGCCGCCAGGGATTTGTGACAGCCGTGCAACAAGGCGCCCGTGATTGGTGAGTAGGAAAGATGGATTGTGCTGGGGACGCAGGACGCATGCAGATACGCAACGTGCGCACGTACTTAGTGTGAAAAGCCACGCTTTTGGTGATCAAACCGTTCTCGAATGTAAGGGGCACTTTGCACACTGCGACATCGCAGGCCGATGCTGCGATGCCGAGTGCGATAGTCCCCGCCCCCGTCGCAGCAGCGATATGTGGTGATAGCTGGCGTAGCGAAAATTAACGCTACGCCAGCTTCACACACACACTCACCTGCCGTGCGACGTCCCTGTGGCCGGCGACCCGCCTCCTTGTTAAGGGGGCGGGTCGTGCGGCGTCACTGCGACGTCACACGGCAGGCGGCCAATCGGAGCGGAGGGGCGGAGATGAGCAGGATGTAAACATCCTGCCCACCTCCTTCCTTCCGCATATCCTACGGAAGCCGCGGTGACGCCGGTAGGAGATGTTCCTCGCTCCTGCGGCTTCACACACAGCGATGTGTGCTGCCGCAGGAGCGAGGAACAACATCGGACCGTCGCATCAGCGTAATTATGAATTACGCCGACGCTGCACCGATGATACGATTACGACGCTTTTGCGCTCGTTAATCGTATCATCTAGGCTTTACACACTGCGATGTCGCATGCGATGCTGGATGTGCGTAACTTTCAATTTGACCCCACCGACATCGCACCTGCGATGTCGCAGTGTGCAAAGTGCCCCTAACTCGAACTGCCGAACTTTTAGCAAATCGTTCGAGTTCGTCGAACGACTCGAACACCCCCCCAAAATCACTCGAACATGAAATTGGAGAACCATTCGACTCGGACATCGCTCAACTCTAATCATTACCAGGTTGGGGTACCTTAGTAGAGAATTTGGGGACATTAACCCCGTAACAGTGTCAACAGCAGATCCTCGCCCCATAACAGTGTGTCATGACCACATTTCTTGCTTAAAATTTTATTTTCCTATTTTCCTCCTCTAAAACCAGGGTGCGTCTTATGGTCCGGTGCATCTTATAGTCCGAAAAATACGGTACTGTATCAACATGGGCTGAAAAGCCACTCTGCCAGGAAAAAGCCATTACTCAAAAAAAACATAAGAAAGACAGATTAATGTTTGCAAATGCACAAAGGAACAAAAACAGTACATTTTGGAGACATGCCCTGTGGTCAGATGAAACTAAAATTGAACTGTTTGGCCATAATAACCATCGCTACATTTGGAGGAAAAAGGGAAAAGCTTTGAAGCCTAAGAACACCATCCCAATTGTGAAACATGGGGGTGGCAGCATCATATTGGGGGTTGTTTTGCTGTAGGAGAGACTGGTGCACTTCACAAAATAGATGGCATCATGAGGAAAGATTATGTGGCAACACAGATGCAACTTCTGAAGACATCAGCCAGGAACTTAAAGCTTGGACGGAAATGGATCTTCCAAATGGACAATGACCCGAAGCTACTGCCAAACTGGTTACAAAGTGGCTTAAGGATAACAAAGGCAATGTTATGGAGCGGCCATCACAAAGGCCTGATTGCTGATGTATGTAAAGCACTATGGAATTAATTGCGCTATATAAGTGAATAAATATTCTATATTATCTCAATCCTATTGAAAATTTATGAGCAAAGCTGAAAAGGCCGGTGTAAGCAAGGTAACCAAACATGGCTCAGTTACACCAGTTCTCACAGGAGGAATGGGCCCACATTCCTACCAACTATTGTGAGAAGCTTGTGGTAGGAGATCTAAAACTTTTGACCCAAGTTATACAATTTAAGGGCAATTTTACCAAATACTAATGAAATGTCTGTAAACTTCTGAATTTTCAAAAAGTAATAAAAATGCCTTAAAACAGAGGTCTCAAACACGCGGGCCACATGAGGCCCCTTTGGCTGCTGGCCCGCAGATCCCGTGACAATCACGGCTCTATGCTGGGGGTCGGCACCAGCAGGACTTTACTGCATTTGAATCCATTTGCGGTGCTGCGCAGAGGAGCTGTCAGCTCTATTCCAGTTGCTGCTGCCTGGCAATTACATGCAAGGAGGTGACGTCATACAGCAATGTCACTTCCTTGCATCTGATTGGCAGGCCGCAGCCATTGGTATAGTCCAGACACAGCTCCTCTGCGCGGCACCACAAATTGATTCAAATGCAGTAAAGTCCTGCCAGCGCTGACCATCAGCATAGAGCCACGATCGTCACTGGGTCTGTGGGCCGCGATCATCACAGGCTGCAACAAGCAGGTAAGGTACGTGCTCAAGATCAGGACCCGCTGCGTCCTGGACGTGGCGGGTCCTGACCTGCAGGGCTGCAAGTCTCCTCCTTAGGAGACCACAGCTGCCTGTGCCCGCGATGAGGGTTTGGAGCGCTGCGGTCTCCTCGCTGTGTTTTGCCTAGGGAGGACACTTCTGACTCCGCAGCATAAATTTACATGCTGCGGCCTCTGCAAGCCGCACCGCAGGTCCATTTTCACTGCTGGCCGTACACGCACAGCAGGCATAGGGTTTTTAGAAATCCTATCCACTATGCTTGTACTGTACATAGCAGGGTTTTGGACGCAGCTGAAGCATGCTGCATCCAAAACTCTGCAAATACTGATCGTGGGCTCGGAGCCTGATAAGAGGGAACAGAGGAAAGGTGAGGAGATTTTATTTTTTTTGCGTATTATTAAACAATGGGCAGAATACTATAGGGATGGCCACAATACTACAGAGCACAATACTACAAGGATGGGCAGAATACTACAGGGATGGCCACAATACTACAGAGCAGAATACTACAAGGATGAGCAGAATACTACAGGGATGGCCACAATACTACAGGGATGGCCACAATACTACAGAACACAATACTACAAAGATAAGCTGAATATTACAGGGCACAATACTACAGGGATGGCCACAATACTACAGAGCACAATACTACAAAGATAAGCTGAATATTACAGGGCACAATACTACAGGGATGGCCACAATACTACAGAGCACAATACTACAAAGATAAGCTGAATATTACAGGGCACAATACTACAAGGATGGCTACAATACTACAGAGCACAATACTACAGGGATGGCCACAATACTACAAGGATGGGCACAATACTACAGGGTACAATTACAAGGATGGGCACAATACTACAGAGCACAATACTACAAGGATGGGCACAATACTACAGGGATGGCCACAATACTACAAGGATGGGCACAATACTACAAGGTACAAGGATGGGCACAATATTACTGGGCACAATACTACAGGGCACAAGGATGGGCACAATACTACAGGGTACTATACTACTGAGCACATACCAGAAGGATGGGCAGAATACTACTGGGCACAATACCACAAGCATGAGCACCTTACTACAGGGGACACGGATGGTGACATTACTGCAACCATGGGCACATTACTACAAGATGTTGGCTAAGATTACTATATGAAGAAGGTGATAAAATGTAAAAAAAAAATTCAAATAAACGTAAGGCATATACTAGGTAAAAGATACAGTCGACTTGGAGTATCGGACACCAGAAGTGAGTGGGCGTGACCTGCCAGAATTAGTAGGCTGGAGCGGAGATAGTGGGCATGACCGACCGCCGGACTTAGCTAACATTTTTTAAGTCCATGTAGTCTTGGAGTTCTCAAAATAGAAGTGGGACTCTGGGGCCAAGCCACCTCCTGCTTAATGAAAGCTTGTCATGGGTTGCATGCCAGGCTATGCCCACCAAGACGAGCATCACACCGACCAACTAAGTCGCAAGTATTCCACTTTATGCAAGGGGGGCTTCGCGCCCCCCCCCAACCCTACCCCCCCGGCTGCATCACCCATACCACTGTTTCTATTGTATAGAACTCCATGACTATGTGGACTTAAAAATTGTTTATTAAGTCCGGCCGGTCATGCCCACTATCTCTGCTCCCGTCCACTGTTTCCGGTTGGTCACGTCCACTCACTTCCAGTCCCTGAGACTAGAGGTATGTAAAAAATACAGTGACTTTTCTGTGCAGATTTAATAAATGGAAAATTTGCTGCTTATTACCTCACAGTATATTTATAGTCATATTATACGGTTACTGTAGCATCTTTTATTGCATCATCATAATGGTCTGCTCTGCAGCACACATTCCTCTATGGTGGAGGAATTAATTTTATACTAAAGGCTCCCATACACATTAGAGTAAAATTTGCCGATATTGGTTGGAATAATCAATAGTTTAACTCCTTCACGACCATTGATGTAACTATACATCATGAGAGGGAAGTTGTTCTTGACCAAGAACATATAGGTATGTCATGGCGATTGCTGGGGGTGAACGAGCTGTGCCTGGCGCAATTGCCAGGGACTCTGCTTTTCCAACAGCCGAGCTCCGCCCCCCACAGCTAGAGATAGTGCCTGCACCGTCCTTGGCTGTTTAAACTCATAAATGCCGCAAACGATATAGTGGCATTTAGGGGTTTGGGGAGGGATTGTTTTCCCTCTCCCATCTGATGAGTGCCCCCGCAATGTAATTGTGAGGGCCTGATTGTCGCCATGGTGACCTGAGATCGTCATAACGACCTCCGGGTGACCAGACTATGGAAAACCTCAGTGATCATGCCTGCAGCATAATCCCTGAAGCTTCTCACAGTGCAGCGGTGATACCTGCAGTGTACAGCAATGATCTGTCATTGCAATACAGTGCATCTGCGATCAGAGCAGTGAAAGTAAAAAGTAAAAAAAAAAGTTAAAATATATATAATAAAACAAAAACAGAAATAAAAACAAATCAACATTTTTTTTTCTCCCAATATATAGTTTTTTGTATTTTTTCCTTCCCATGACAGCACCAAACATGAGAGAGTGTATCCAACCCCAGGAACAGGAAACCTTTCTAAAAATAAAAGGGGCGGCACCTCTCCAAATCCCCAGTGTGGTTTCCTGTTCCTGGAAGAGGATACCGGAGTTTATTTGGGAAAACTTCTCCTGAGGATTGGCTCTCGGCGGGCCAGGAGGTCCTGGGGATCCAGGTGTCACAGGGGCTGCACTGGTCACATGAGGCGGTTCCCTTCCCCCATGCCTGACATCGCATGAACTAGGAGGTTCCCTGGGCCCCAATTGGCCTGCCAGTTCCAGGGGTTGCTGAGAAGGTTTTGGGTCCTGGCCAGGGTCTGTCTCTATGTGCGGCATCTGGAGCAGTGACACTGCGGACACTTCACGATTCAGAAAGCAGAGCCGCATTCGCCATCACACCCCAGGGAGAGCTTACAGCAAACTTCTTGGCCGATGCCTCGTTAGATGAGGTAAGGTCCGATGCCTCGGTAGATGGGGTAAGGTTAGCCGCTTGTGCTTGTACCCTTTCCAACTCCAGTAGGCGTGTGTTATGGCTAAAGAACTGGAATGCTGATTTTCAGTCCAAAGTGAAAGTATGCGCAGTACCATGCCAAGGAGACTCTGTTTGGATCAGCCCAAGACGACATCCTAGAGAAGGCAGGAGACAAGAAACGTGTGTGTTCCCCCTCTGGATACAGGTTCAGAGATTCCTTTCAGACCTCAGGGAGGAAGGTAGGGCCAAAAGGAGAGCAATATTAGGGGGTGCCCTTGGGGAAGAGATAAGGTCCAAAACAAGGGTTTTTTGTTCAACAGACCCTCCTATAAGGGATTTCCCAAGGGGCAATGACACCAGGTCTCTGGTGGGAGGAAGACTGAAGCAAGTTTATCCCCAGTGGGCTGATGTTCCTGCCTCTGCTCTGTTTGGATGTTAAAAACCATATCCCTTGGTCTAAGGCTAACTTTTTCTTCCCTCCCGCCTCAATGAGTAATAACTTCCCGAGTAGCCCCAAAAATCAGAGGGTTCTAGAGTAGGAAGTCCTTTCATTATTAGGGAAAAAGGTATTGATCAGGGTGCCGGAGTTAGAAATGGGAACCGGGTTTTACTTCAACCTATTTCTAATAAAAAACACCCGATGAGTCCTTCATGACCATCTTCAATCTAAGATCTCTGAATTACTACATGGAAGTGGAAAGATTTATGATGGAGACCCTCAAGTCAGCAGTGGGACTACTTTTGTTAGATGGCATTAATAGACCTGACGGACGCATACTACTATGTCCTGATCCACAAAGACCTCCAAAAATATGAGGCTGGCAGTGAGAATCGAGGTGAAATTGACTCACTTCAATACCAGTGCTTCCCATTTAACATTTCAATAGCTCCAAGAGTATTCACCAAAATTGTGGTGGAGATGGCATCCTATTTAAAAAAAAAAAAAAAAAAAAAAGAGACATTTTAATAGTCCCATACCTTGACAAATTTTTGGTTGTGGGTAGGTCAGAAAGGGATTGTTCAGCAGCCGTCAGTCCTCAGTCCTCTCAGAACTAGGATGGTTGATAAGTGAGGCAAAGTCAAGGAAAGACCCTGCTCAGATTCAGTTATTTTTGGGCATCAGTTTGGACTCAGTGGGGCAGTATTGCTTTCTCTCACTGGAAAAAATATTAAAAATAAAACAGAAAATGCTATCAGCTCAAAGGTGGTCAGAAATGTTACTAAGACTAGCAATGTCTTTATTAGGGTCCCTAACGTCTATGATACCCGCGATCTAGTGGCCTCAGTTCCACACAAGAAGCATTCAGGGACAGGTTTTCTCCATTCAGAGCTGGACTTAGAACACACGTTCCAGCTATCACAAAAAGTCCTAAGATCACTGGATTGGTGACGGGACAAACTGAATCTGGGGAAAAGGGTTCCTGGGAACGCTGAAGAGCCGGTAGTTATCACCGCAAACGTCAGTCCGGTGGGTAAAGGAGCCCGATAAAGGGCCACTACTTTGATATTCAGAAATGTTTCCTGTTGCGCATACACTCTCTCACATATGGTGCTGTCATGGTCTGGAAAATCCAGTTACTGGTAACTAATTATCATATATTTTTTTTTTACACAAATATATTTGGTACTGCGGAATCCCTAACAACCTGCTCTATAAAACTGTCACACTAGTTAACTCCTTCAGTGAACCCCGTAAAAAAAAAATATTAAAAAGCATAGCAAAACTGTCTTTTCATTATACAGCTGACAAAAAAGTGGTATAAAACGTGATTGAAAAGTCACATACAGCTCCAGCCGCCAAAAAAAGCTATAGCTCTCAGAATACAGCAATGCAAAAACTGTTTTTCTTTTTCTATCAAATAGTTTTTATTTTTATGGTGTTAAAGCGACAAAACATAACAAAAAAAAAACTATATAAATGTGGTATCACTGTAATTGCACTCACTCGAAAAATAAAGTTGTCTTATCGCTTTAACTGCACTGTGAACAGCGTAAAAAAACCCAATTCCTTTATTGCTGTTTCTTCTTGATTCTGCCTCACAAAAAGTGGCATAGAAAGCGATCAAAAAATATTATGTAGCCCAAAATGGTAGCAATAAAAATTCCAACTCCTCTCGCAAAAAACAAGCCTTCACATGACTCTTGGCAGAAAACTAAAAAACTATAATTTTCACAATTCAGTAATGTGATAGTAGCCAAACCTAAAATAACTACTGTATTTTTCGGATTATAAGACGCACTTTTCCTCTCAAAAATTTGGGAGGAAAATGAGGGGTGCATCTTAAAATCCGAATGTAGCTGCCGGTCCTGGTCAGTACGGCTCTGTTGTGTGCATCAGGCGGCGCCACTCTGTTCGGCTCGGCGCGTGGCTGCTCTGTTCTGCTCGGCATGCGGCTGCTCTGGTCTGCTAGGCTCGGCGCGCGGCTGCTCTGGTCTGCTCGGCGCGTGGCTGCTCTGGTCTGCTCGGCGCGCGGCTGCTCTGCTCTGTACACAGCTGCTCTGTTCTGCACGGTGCGTGGCTGCTCTGGTCTGCTCGGCTCGGTGCGCGG
This sequence comes from Anomaloglossus baeobatrachus, assembly GCF_048569485.1. Classification (NCBI taxonomy): domain Eukaryota; kingdom Metazoa; phylum Chordata; class Amphibia; order Anura; family Aromobatidae; genus Anomaloglossus; species Anomaloglossus baeobatrachus. The sequence continues at coordinate 84,654 of NW_027442162.1, read as the reverse complement.
CTGCTCTGGTCTGCTCGGCTCGGAGAGCGGATGCTCTGGTCTGCTCGGCGCGCGGCTGCTCTGGTCTGCTCGGCGCGCGGGTGCTCTGTGCAGCAGGCGGTCATTCTGTAGATGTTCGTGGTCAGGGATTCAAATAATTGCACCTAGAGTCAGCGCCTGCGCAGATGGAGCTCTCAGCTCAAGCTGTCATCTGCGCATGCGCCGACTCTCGCTGCCATTATTTGAAGCCCTCACCGTGGACTGCCGACATCTTCAGAATGCCCCCCTGCACAGAGCAGAGCGGTATCACCGGCCCCGCACAGAGCAGAGACCGCAGTGAGTTTCTGGGCCTCCCTCTGTACCATTGTCAGCATCACAGTACTCCAGTACCGCCCCTGCCTTCTGTGACTCCCGCTCCGCTGCTGCCCCCTCTCCCTGGTAAGACACCACCAGATTATATAATGGACCCCAATTTTTTTTTCACCTTTTTTTTTCTCCAAATTTGGGGTGCGCCTTATATTCTGGTGCGTCTTATAAAACGAAAAATACGGTATATAAATTTGAGATCGCTGTAATCCTTCTGAGCAGAGGAATAAAATAAATAAAACCAATTTCAACTGCTATTGGTTTGTTCATTCTTCCTCTCAAAGGCGCAGCTCATGTTTATCCTGATCTCTACGCTGAGCGCTTACACCAGGGATTACATGTAAATGTACGTGCCCATGATCAGGAATAGCTGCGTTTTGGAGGCATCGTATATTCGGTGCATCCAAAATGCTGCACTGTGCACTACAAACACAGTGGATGGAAATTATAGCAGTCCCATGCTCACTGTGCTTTTTTCCTCAGCGTAAAGTAACATGCAGCTCAGCTTCCATATATGACCTGCCTATAATAAGTCAAAGTCCTCCTAAATATTTCATAAATGATCAAATACAATTCACACCAATTTTAACCAAATAAATTGAAAAAACCTGAATGCTAAATATTAATGAATACTACCTATGCAAATATATAGCAAAAATTCAATATACCTTAGAATCTTCCACAATAAATGGTTAACAGACCCCAAATATAAAAAGTATGGAGATTGTCGCTGCTGGTGACTCCCAGGCTGTGGAGGAGAGAAGCCGCCAGACACTGCCGCGTACAGGCCGGAGCCGCGCACCGAGTGGCCGAGGAGGAGGAGCCAGGCGCTGGCTGGATGGAAGAGCCGCTCCGAAAAGGCGTCCCCTCCATACCATCCTACTGACTGCACCTGGAAGCCCCTTCATTAAAGAGGGTGCAGGACAGGGGGTATGATCCGTGAGAGGGCCCCCGGGAAGAGTCCGGACGAGATGTATGTTCAGCAGAAGGTGCGGGTCTTACTCATGCTGCGGAAGATGGGCTCTAACTTGACTCCCAGTGAAAAGGCGTATAGGGCTCTGCCAATGTGACATGGCACCTGCAAAACACTCAAACTAAATCTGAACTGAAATATGGCGCTCCTTTTTTTCTTCACTTTGCACCAGTGGTGTACCGCCAATGTAGGCAGACCATGCGGCCTATATGGGGCCTATGAGTCAGGGGAGCTGGTGCTAGAGGCAGCATCGGGCCCCCCTCGCTTGTGGGGGTCATTGCCCATTATCGCACAAAACCATGATGAGAGAGGGAGTGGAGCGGTCCTTTCCCTCCTTCATCATTTTCTCCCTGTGCCTATGATCAACATCTCAGTTCAGCAGAGCGCGGTAATATCACTACTGCGCGCCGCTGTGCTGAGACATGCAGAGCGCAGGACTCTGATCGGAGCAGTGGGGAATGAGGAGAGGTGAGTACTTGTTTATTTTTTTCTTTAATCAGTGAGTGCACGATTACCAGAGGTCTATGGGGGTGCATTAAACATTATGTGGGCTTCATAATACAATATGAAGGACTATGGTGGATACCTTATTCATGGACTGTGGGGTGCATTGAAAGGTAAGGTGGCTGTGTAATACAATATGAACGACTATGGGGGCTGCATTATAATATATAAAGGACTATGGGGAGTGTATTATACAGTAATGCATAGAGGACTATGTGGGAATTATAATACATGAAGGATTATGGGGGTGTATAATAATATATGGAGGACTATGGGGCGTGCATTATGTGACGCCCTGGCAAAACCAGGTAGTCACAAAAGAGTTAATCCACCTTGACACCAACACAGTCCCCACACAGATATACAGTACACCAGCCAATCAGACCCTACTCACCCCCTCCCCAGGAAAATGGGAGGGGGCGAGAGGAGCTTAGGAAGTGCAGAGAGGAGTTAAGTTTCAGTTTGTGCTGTAATCAGTGAAGAGCTGACAGGAAGGAGTTGCAGCTCCCTGGAGAAGGTGGTAGTTGGGGTTGGAGCCCTGGACTACCGGACTAGGTGGCAGTGAGGGCCACAGGCGACGGAGATCCAGTCGCAGGGAACCTGAGGCCGACCGGGACAGGGTTGTAGCCCGCCGGTGCCGAGAAAGGGGATCCGGTCCGGAGGCCGCTGAAGCGGACTAGTCCAGGCAAGAAAGAGACAGACAGAGAGTTTGGAAGGAAGGGCCCCTGGTTGTATATCTGGGTGTGGGACCCGAAGACACCCACCAAAGGTGACCGGCCATTGGCAATTTGGTTTACAATACAGACTGTGTGTGGTTACTGACTGTCCAAATCATCAGCAGCTCATGCAGCACCACGACAACCGAACTGTGAGTTTCCTGCTCCCTGAAAACCCTCACAATACTCTGGGCCCCGGGACTACACCTCCCCTACCCGTGGAGGGGATTCCACCTTGCTGCCCCGCTCCATCAGTCCCGGGCACTCACATACAAGGCAGCGGCGGTATCACCAACCTTCACCGCAACCCACGGGTGGCGTCACAGACAACTCCCCTGTAAATATTCCCTTTTCAATCGTGAGTGACAGACGGCTGCGCGAGCCCCGGATCCGGCTGCCACTCGAGCCACAGCCACCACCCGGATCCGAGTGCGGCCCGCCGGTTGTGATCTGTCTCTTGCCCGCGACACATTATACAGCAATACATGGAGGGTTATAGGGTGGGATTAAAGTATATGGCGGACTATGGGGGCTGCATTATAATATATGGAGGACTATGGGGGCTACCTTATACATGGACTATGGGGGTGCATTATAAAACATGGAAGACTGGGGGCTGCATTATAATACATGCTGGGCTATTTCGCTGCATTATAGAAAGAAAGAGAAAAAGCGATCAGGGAGCCCAATTATACAAAGAACAATCAATTTCATCAAAAATAGATTTTTATTGAGAATAAATATTGAATATTAATTATCTATCAAATACACAAGTGCTTGTTTGACAACTCTATATGCATCAACAATATACATGTAACGGAACCGTATCATGAAAAATATATATTCTAGAATGGATAAAATTATCATACATAAGTCAAAGATATATAATCCTTGAAGCTATAGAATATAAATTGAAACAAATATATATAGTAACAGAAATATCTGTAGATCAACAGGGATCACTTTTGCTGCACCAAGGTGTACTGCAACTCTAGTGCTTCAAGTAATATCAAACCCAGAATCGCTGGACATAGGAATGTAGCAGATATCGTTACAGACCACCAGGGGTCACTCTTGCTACACCACAGTCATATCTACCCTACTATTCACAATTACCCAATATTGGTTATTAAGTCAGTTAGGGATATGCCCATATAAACCCATAATGGTGAATTACCAATCAGAATTGTAAATACAGGATTGTTACTACATACATATACCCAAATAAACGGTTACTGTTAGAAAAGTGTGACACCCGACACGTGTTTCGGTTTCTTCGTCAGGGGGCGTGCCCAATCGACCGGAGAGGTTTAAATACAGCCCACCTCCAATCACCGCACATTACCATTAGTGACGCGCGCACCATCATTGCAACTCATCGACGCGAGGTCGTCCGCCGCGTCACAGATCATCTGACCCAGGGAAACATGTGACTCAAGTACAGAGGAGCCGTGGAGACACAGCGAGCTGAACAAGCGCCGATAACCTATGACAGCCGCGCGTTCAGGTGTGGGGCAAAATTAGAATTTATATCATGAATGCAAATTTAGGATTTAAATAGAGAGATTTTTGCAAACACATTATTTGTCAAGAGATACAAGTAAATCTATGTAGCCAGACAGCAATAAATAAAGAAGAGGGAATTCGTTCGTTGGATAATGATATAATACCCAAAAGCAAGACACATAGGACCATTGTACACATTGGTATCATTGTAAGATGTGATCAAGCAGCAAGTTCATTTGGATACTTAGAGAATGCTAAGCAGAACTGGGTCTGTCAATATGTGTGATGGGGGACTACTTGATTATCCCCAATACTATGTATTGTGGGAGATGTACCCTCTTATGTAATATATACAAGTTTTAATATTTATAATAACATCATTTACACATGTTCTGTCCGTTCTAACCTAATATTTATGATATGTATCCTGTATAGGGGTATTTGAACGTTAACATAGGCATAATGATTTATACTTTATTTATTGCTGTCTGGCTACATAGATTTACTTGTATCTCTTGACAAATATTGTGTTTGCAATTTCCAGGGAATAGAAGTATAATCATGGATTGATTTATTCATTCACTATCTTTCACATATATTTAGATTCTGTAATGAATAGTACACTTATTATGTGGTCAAAAATCTCTCTATTTAAATCCTAAATTTGCATTCATGATATAAATTCTAATTTTGCCCCACACCTGAACGCGCGGCTGTCATAGGTTATCGGCGCTTGTTCGGCTCGCTGTGTCTCCACGGCTCCTCTGTACTCGGGTCACGTGTTGCCCTGGGTCAGATGATCTGTGACGCGGCGGCCGACCTCGCGTCGGTGAGTTGCCATGACAGCGCATGCGTCACTAATGGTGATGTGCGGTGATTGGAGGTGGGCTGTATTTAAACCTCCTTTCCGGTCGATCAGGCATGCCCCCTGACGAAGAAACCGAAACACGTGTTGGGTGTCACACGCTTCCAACGGTAACCGTTCATTTAGGTATATATATGTATGTAGTAACAATCCTGTATTTACAATTCTGATTGGTAATTCACCATTATGGGTTTATATGGGCATATCCCTAACTGACTTAACCAATATTGGGTAATTGTGAATAGTAGGGTAGATATGACTGTGGTGTAGCAAGAGTGACCCCTGGTGGTCTGTAACGATATCTGCTACATTCCTATGTCCAGCGATTCTGGGTTTGATATTACTTGAAGCACTAGAGTTTCAGTACACCTTGGTGCAGCAAAAGTGATCCCTGTTGATCTACAGATATTTCTGTTACTATATATATTTGTTTCAATTTATATTCTATAGCTTCAAGGATTATATATCTTTGACTTATGTATGATAATTTTATCCATTCTAGAATATATATTTATATATTTTTCATGATACGGTTCCATTACATGTATATTGTTGATGCATATAGAGTTGTCCAAACAAGCACTTGTGTATTTGATAGATAATTAATATTCAATATTTATTCTCAATAAAAATCTATTTTTGATGAAATTGATTGTTCTTTGTATAATTGGGCTCCCTGATCGCTTTTTCTCTTTCTTTCTTTCTAAATGTGGTTATGCGATTTTTGCCCATATATAGTCCTTGATATTACTAGATTGATTTAATAATGTACACTATCTAGTGATATATTATGTATCTGAAATCACTGTTTAAAATCCTCTTTGTTGGCTACATTATAATATCTGGAGGACTATGGGGAGTGCATTATACAATAATACATGAAGGACTATGGGGTGCAGCATAATATATAGAGGACTATGGGGTGATTATAATACATGGAGGACTGTGGGGTGAATTATAATATATTGAGGATTATGGGGTGAATTATACAAGAAGGACTATGGGATGAATTAAAATACATAGGGGACTATGGGAGGTGCATTATAATATATGGAGGTCTATGGGGAGTGTATTATAATACATGGAGGACTATGGGGTGCATTCTAATATATAAAGGGTTACGTGAGACCCATTATACTATATGGAAGGCTATGTGGGGGCCATTATAGTATTTGGGTAGCTATGAGGGAGCCTTTGTATTTCTTTATCGTTCCTTATGGGAGACCCAAACCATGGGTGTATAGCTTCTGCCTCCGGAGGACACACAAAGTACTACACTCAAACGTGTAGCTCCTCCCTCCGGGCTATATACACCCCCTGGATGACAATCTACCCAGTTCAATGCTTTGTGTTTCAGGAGGATCACACACTTGCATTCTCTGATATTTTTTTATTTTTATTTTTAAAGATTTGGAAGAAAAGCGGGTCCAGTCTGGACTCCCGGCATGTCCCTTCACACCCCACTCTGTCGGGTGCTGTTAAGGTTGACTTTATAAGGCTGGAGCCTTCACATGCCGCGCTCCTTCACACCCTCTGTCGAGGCTCTGTTTGAAGTGGGAGCCTCCACGGTCCTCTCTGCTCGCAGAAGGCCGGTCTCCATCCGCAGCCCTGTCTGGTCCCTGCTGGAAGGAGCGTTACCCCCATTCAGGGACATGGCCCTGCGTCTCAAGAGCTAAGTATTGAGACGTTTTTTCAGGGGTCCCGGGTTCTTTTATTTGGGGGACAGTATGTGCTTTAGCGTTACTGTTAATTCCGGACGGTTCTGGGGGTTTCCCCTGAGAACCGCGCCGAAGGTGCCTGCTCGTCGGCCGCTTTTTAAAATCTAGGCCCCGGCTTCTGTTTGGGCCTAGTTTCGTTTTCGGCTTCTCTGCATGTTTTGCATACAGCGCCGCCCACCGCCCGACCAGCAGAGGGGAGGGCACTCCTCTCTGGGGAGATGTTCCCTCCCCTGTATTTCTTCCTGTATCTCTCTGCCCTCCGTTTTTTCCCGCTCTTGGGGCTTATACACGCCCCCCCTCTTCTCCCAGCGCCATTTTCTCAGCGTTCCTACACTGGAAGGCGCTGGATGCTGCAGCTGCATACTGTTAGAAGGCTGACGCTTCACAGGGGAGCGGTGGAATCCGGAGGGCACACAGAGAGCACGGGCTGGTAAGCCACAACCTCTGGTTGTGGACTTTTATTACACTCTCAGGCTTTCTACAGGAGTGTATTCTGGCTGCAGAGCTTCCACCATCAGCAGCATGTCTGTCACTAGGAGCAAGGCTGCAAACATGTACGCTATATGCACTGCGTGTAAGCTCATTCTGCCAGAGCCAAGCACATACCCACATTGTGATGCCTGTGCTAACATGTTTGTGTCTCAGCCTGGAGCCGCCTCAGGGGTCCCTCTGGCTGCTCCGGCCCCGGTGGCTGAACCCCCGGCTTGGGTAGCTTCCTTTTCACAAGCTATTTCCCAGTCTTTTGCCGACTCCATGGGGCAGCTGTCCCGGACACTGCTGTCCATGCATCAGCCCCCTTCTCAGGGTGTCTCTGCGGCTCCGAGCTCTGCAGAGCCCTCAGAGCATGTCCTAGGACCCCGTCCCCCTAAACGGAGACGCAGGGAACCTTCTCCTTCCTCGTCCCACGGCTCTGATTCACAAGCCGAGGTGCAGGGCGAGGAGGATTCGTTTACTGTGGGCTCAGACGCTGCCTCTATGTACCCCATTGACTTGTCTGAGGGTGATGCGGATGTTAGTGACTTGATTGCGTCCATTAACTCCGTACTGAACCTCAACCCACAAGAGTCAGAGGAACAACCCTCTCTGATAGAGGTACACCAGTTTACCTCTCCTAAGAAACCTAGGAGTATGTTTTTTAACCACTCCAGCTTTCAGACCACTGTTAACAAGCCCAGGGCCTGTCCTGACAAACGTTTTCCGAAGCGTAGTTCAGATGACCGTTTTCCTTTTCCACCGGAGGTGGTTAAGGACTGGGCCCAGTCCCCAAAGGTAGACCCTCCGGTGTCCAGAATCTCAGCCCGCACAGTCGTAGCTGTGGCTGATGGCACTTCTCTTAAGGATCCCACTGACCGCCAGGTTGACCTTCTGGCCAAGTCTGTATATGAGGCGGCAGGAGCCTCGTTCTCCCCGTCTTTTGCGGCAGTGTGGGCTCTTAAGGCAGTCTCTGCCTCTCTGGCGGAGATTCATTCCCTCTCCAGGGACTCTGTTCCTGAGACGGATGCCTTAACTTCTCAAGCTTCGGCTTTTGCATCCTATGCCATGTCTGCCATCCTGGAGGCTTCTCACCGCACTGCGGTGGCCTCCGCTAACTCCCTCGCGATCCGTAGGATCTTGTGGCTTCGAGAGTGGAAAGCAGACGCTTCCTCTAAGAAGTACCTTGCGAGTCTCCCTTTTGCTGGGTCCCGGCTGTTTGGGGAACATCTGGATGATATAATTAAGGAAGCTACTGGCGGGAAGAGTACTTCCTTGCCACAAGCTAAAGCCAAGAAACCTGTCCAGGGCAGGAACCAATCGAGGTTTCGTTCCTTTCGTTCCTCTAACTGGTCGTCCTCTAAGCCCTCGGCCTCGTCCACTACCGCAGTCAAGGATCGTAAATCCAACTGGCGCGCAAAGCCGCGTCCTCAAAAGACCGGAGGAGCCGCTGCCACTAAGGCAGCCTCCTCGTGACTATCTGGCCGCGCCAGCAACGTCCTTAGTCGGTGGCAGGCTCTCCCACTTTGGCGACGTGTGGTTGCAACACGTCTCCGATCAGTGGGTGCGGGATATCATCTCCCACGGCTACAGGATAGAATTTTCTTCCAGCCCGCCAAACAGATTTTTTCTGTCCACCCCCCCCTGCTCCAAAGCCGCCGCCTTCTCTCAGGCCGTGGCATCCCTGCAGGCCAACGGTGTAATTGTTCCGGTTCCCGCCCGGGAACGGTTCAGCGGTTTCTACTCAAACCTCTTTCTAGTCCCCAAAAAGGACGGTTCCTTCCGGCCCATCCTGGATCTCAAGCTTCTCAACAAGCATGTTCAGGTGCGGCACTTTCGCATGGAATCTCTGAGATCGGTCATTGCCTCAATGACCCAAGGAGATTTTCTGGCATCCATCGACATCAGAGATGCCTATCTGCATGTGCCTATTGCGGTTTCACACCAGCGTTGGCTACGCTTTGCGATCGGAGAGGAACATTTCCAATTCGTGGCTCTCCCCTTCGGCTTAGCCACGGCCCCTCGAGTATTCACCAAGGTCATGGCAGCAGTGGTTGCGGTCCTGCACCTCCAGGGGTTGGCAGTGATTCCTTACCTGGACGACCTTCTAGTCAAGGCCTCATCCAGTGCAGACTGCCAGCGGAGTGTCTCTCTCACTCTCGCCACGCTAGTTCAGTTCGGGTGGCTTGTCAACCTGCCCAAGTCCACTCTGACCCCGACCCAGGTGCTTTTGTACCTAGGGATGCAATTCGAGACTCTGCCGGCACTTGTCAAGTTGCCCTTAGTCAAACAGCAGTCCCTTCGTCTGGCGGTGCGCTCTCTGCTGAGGCACCGCCGTCATTCCATCAGACACCTCATGCAGGTGCTGGGTCAGATGGTGGCGTCCATGGAAGCGGTTCCCTTTGCTCAGTTCCATCTGCGTCCCCTGCAGCTGGACATTCTCCGCTGTTGGGACAAGCGGATCTCTTCCTTGCACAGGCAGGTGGCTCTGTCGTCACAGACCAGGAGCTCCCTTCAGTGGTGGCTTCGGCCCCTCTCTCTGTCTCAGGGACGCTCCTTCCTGACTCCGTCCTGGGTGATCCTCACCACGGATGCCAGCCTCTCCGGTTGGGGAGCAGTATTTCTCCATCACCGAGCACAGGGCACTTGGACTCCGTCCGAATCAGCCCTCTCGATCAATGTGCTGGAGATCAGAGCTGTGTTTCTAGCTCTCCTAGCCTTTCACCACCTGTTGGCGGGCAAGCACATTCGAGTTCAGTCGGACAACGCGACAGCGGTTGCCTACATCAATCACCAGGGCGGGACTCACAGCCGTCTGGCGATGTTGGAGGTTCAACGAATCCTCCAGTGGACGGAGGACTCCAAGTCCACCATGTCTGCAGTCCACATCCCAGGCGTGGAAAACTGGGAGGCCGATTACCTCAGCCGTCAAACCGTGGACAGCGGCGAGTGGGCCCTGCATCCGTCAGTGTTCAGATCAATCTGCCGCAAGTGGGGCACTCCGTAAGTGGACCTAATGGCATCCCGGCACAACAACAAGGTTCCGGTTTACGTGGCTCGCTCCCACGATCCTCAGGCCTTCGCAGCAGACGCACTGGTTCAAGATTGGTCTCAGTTCCGTCTGGCCTATGTGTTTCCCCCTCTAGCGCTCTTGCCCAGGGTTCTGCGCAAGATCAGAATGGAGGGCCGGCGAGTCATACTCATTGCTCCGGACTGGCCCAGGCGAGCCTGGTACCCAGACCTGCTCCGTCTGTCCGTAGAGGTGCCGTGGCATCTCCCGGACCGCCCAGACCTTCTCTCTCAAGGTCCGTTCTTCCGCCAGAATTCTGCGGCTCTCAGATTGACGGCGTGGCTCTTGAGTCCTGGATCCTGACGGCGTCAGGCATTCCCTCTGAGGTCATCTCCACCATGACTCAGGCTCGGAAGTCTTCCTCGGCCAAGATTTACCACAGGACTTGGAGGATTTTCCTGTCCTGGTGTCGCTCTTCCGACCATGCTCCTTGGCCGTTCTCCTTGCCGACCATCCTGTCTTTTCTACAGTCCGGTCTACAGCTAGGACTGTCCCTCAATTCCCTCAAGGGACAGGTGTCGGCTCTGTCGGTATTGTTCCAGCGGCGTATCGCCCGACTGGCTCAGGTGCGCACCTTCATGCAGGGCGCATCTCACATCATTCCTCCTTACCGGCGGCCCTTGGATCCCTGGGACCTTAATCTGGTCCTCACGGCCTTACAGAAACCCCCCTTTGAGCCTCTCAGGGAGGTTCCCTTGTTTCGACTTTCACAGAAAGTTGTTTTTCTAGTAGCCATAACTTCTCTCAGGAGAGTTTCTGATTTGGCTGCGCTCTCTTCGGAATCCCCCTTTTTGGTGTTTCACCAAGACAAGGTGGTTCTTCGTCCGTCTCCGGACTTTCTCCCTAAGGTGGTGTCTCCTTTCCACCTTAACCAGGACATTTCATTGCCTTCTCTTTGTCTGGCCCCTGTGCATCGCTTTGAAAAGGCGTTGCATACCTTGGATTTGGTGCGGGCGCTCCGAATCTATGTGTCACGCACCGCCGTTTTTAGGCGGTGCACCTCACTTTTTGTGCTAACCACTGGTCAGCGCAAAGGTCTCGCTGCTTCTAAACCGACCCTAGCTCGTTGGATCAGGTCGGCTATCACCGATGCCTACCAGTGTTCTCAGGTGCCTCTCCCGCCAGGGATTAAGGCGCACTCGACCAGAGCTGGCGGTGCCTCCTGGGCTTTCAGGCACCAGGCTACGGCTCAGCAGGTTTGTCAGGCTGCCACGTGGTCCAGTCTGCACACTTTTTCGAAGCACTACCAGGTGCATGCTCATGCTTCGGCAGATGCGAGCTTGGGCAGACGCATTCTTCAGGCGGCTGTCGCCCATTTGTGAAGTTAGGTTTTGCCTACTTCTCAGTTTGGTTTATTCCCACCCATGGACTGCTTTGGAACGTCCCATGGTTTGGGTCTCCCATAAGGAACGATAAAGAAAAAGAGAATTTTGTTTACTTACCGTAAATTCTTTTTCTTATAGTTCCGACATGGGAGACCCAGCACCCTCCCTGTTGCCTGTTGGCAGTTTTTTTGTTCCGTGTGTTTCACCGGCTGTTGTTAGTAGTCAGAGTTACGGTTATTCCGAGTTTTACTCTATCTCTACTTATGGGTGGATGTCCTCCTTCAGCTTTTGCACTGAACTGGGTAGATTGTCATCCAGGGGGTGTATATAGCCCGGAGGGAGGAGCTACACGTTTGAGTGTAGTACTTTGTGTGTCCTCCGGAGGCAGAAGCTATACACCCATGGTTTGGGTCTCCCATGTCGGAACTATAAGAAAAAGAATTTACGGTAAGTAAACAAAATTCTCTTTTTTATGGAGGGCCATTGCACTTTATGCAAGCAAGTGTGAAAATTTGTGTTGTGTCCATCATACTGTGCGGAGGGCTGTGTGGGGGTCATTATACTATTTGGAGGCTTTAAAAATAACCAAAATTGCCAAAACACAAGGGAACATATACAAGTATATCAATTTATCTCAACCATGGAAAAGTAGAAGGGAAGATAGCCCAGGCTACCTGCACAAAAACAATTGAAATAACCAAAATACAAAGCAAATAGCCAATTAAAACAAACAAATTTTATTAGAGTTAATTAAAAGGTTTAAAAAAAGGTAAATAACAAGTGACTGAAGAATACCAGCAAGGAACAGAAGGAGGAAAAAATCAATGAAAGATGTGGCTGTACACAATATGTATAGCTCTACTCCATACCACCAGAGATTAATTAGAAGTATTTAGATATACAGCACAAGTGTGCATAAGAAAGCTCTGATGGAATTAGAGCAGGGCAAAACAATAAAGTACAAATCACAAAGAAATAAAGTACTGTTTAAAGGTGTAGGAAACCAAATCTATTAATAGATTACCCAGTGGCATCTCCTCCTGCTGGTGCTGGCGTCCGTCCCTACACGTGTTTCAGCATGAAAGCCTTCGTCAGGAGGGTTAGAAGGGGCCATTATACTGTATGAAGGCCCATTATAATGCATGGACACCTGCGTGGGGATCACACTGTGTTGGGGGTATTCATTCATTGCCGTGGTAGTTGTAGGGGGGTACTTTGAGGAGGAATTCACTGTGGGGATCATACAGTGTTTGTGAGGCAATTTTGTTGGCATCATACTTTATGGCTGCAATGAAAAGGGAACCAGGAGGCTTCAATAGGACTGCAATTACTTTGAAAGGGCTAAAAGGTTGTAAGATATGTTCCTATGTGACCAAGCCAAATATTATTATAATTAATAATAACAATAATAATAATAATAATAATAATAATAGTGTTTTTTTTGGGGGGGAGTGGCAATTAGAAATTCTGCTATGGGGCCCCATGATTTCTATGTACGCCCCTGCTTTGCACTGTCCCTCACAGGCAGTTTTTGACCACATATGGAGTACTGTAGTTAGGAGAATTTGTTCAACAAATTGGTGCTTTATCTCCTCTTCCCTAGTGAAAGGGATTAAAGCAACATTTTTGAGCTTTAAAAATGTACATTTTTCATTTTCACAGCTCAACGTTATACAATTCTGTGAAGCACCTGGGGTTTCCAGGTGCTCACCACACATCTAGGTAAACTCTGTAAAGTCTAGTTTCCAAAATGGGATCACTTGTGGGGGATGTCCACTATTTGGCCACATCAGTGGTTCTCCAAACGTGAAAAAGTCAAATGGCGCTCCTTCCCTTCCAAGCCCTGCCATGTGCTCAAACAGTAGATTTCCACCACACATGGGGTATTAATGTACTGAGGAGAGATTGCACAATAAATTGTACAGTGGAATTTCTCCTGCTACCCTTGTGAAAATGCAAAATTTGGGGCTAAAGTAACATTTTTGTGCAGAAAAAGTAATATTTTCATTTTTTCCTTCCACATTTTTTCGTTTAGTTAGTGAAGGACCTAAAGCATTAATAAATGTCTTTGACTCCCAGCCCCTTGCTTGACTTTAGGCAAGATACATTTGTCTTTGTCCTCGTCACATGGTTGCTACCAGACACGGTTGAAGCCGTCTAAACCAAATAGGGTTATCTTGGTCTCATTAGAATATGGCTTCAATAATCCATGTCCTTAGTTAGATGCATTAATCTAACCTATTTTCTAATATGCAGTATATCACAAGAGTGAACATATCCCTTATATTTTGTCACAAGTGACAAACAACCCCTGTGGTGTTCGGCTGTAGAAGGTCGCTGCGTTTGGCTGCACAAACTGCTCCTTGATATTCCTTTCCTTCTTCTGTGGAGTGAATGAAGTTCTATGTATTTTCTCTGTTAGGGTTAACTTTTTCCCTTTTAGGACCCTGCGGATATCTTTACCTTTCAGCTGCTAATTATTATGCTCTCCCTGTTTCTTTATGTACCCACATTACCCCTTGGATTGTTACTGGTGATAAAGTTTATTTCTATATGGTCCAGATTGTAAGCAGTCTGCTTGTAATCTCCTGGAAACATTTTGCTTTTTATTGCTGTCGCTCTCCCAAAGTCATCTTGCAGATAAGTTGTTCATTTGAACTGCCCTTTTTGTTTTCCCTATGTCTTATTTAGGACTTAGTGGGGTTGACTAGTGCTCATCCTGTCCGATCATTACCTAGGGCCCAGTTCAGGGTCAGCGAGGGTCTAGGTTCCGCACCTATTCGCCGAGCAGGATACCTATCTAGTGATGTCAGGGGAGCCAGGGGCCAGCACAAGGTTTTATAAGGAGTCACCCTCTCTCCTAGACATGGGTCCCACCTTTCCTGCCCTCCTTATTTGCCATTTGCTCGGTATTTCCCCATACCCATCCCTAGCATGACACATTTTTGAAAATATTCTCTTTGCAAAACTACCCTCCGTTTCCAAAATTCAGTTTAAGTGTGGAGGAAACAAAACAAAAGAGCAAAAAAAGAAAAATTGCCTGGTCCTTAAGGGGTTGGGGAGAAAAGCAGTCAAAGTTTAAAAAATTATTTTTCTAAATTTTCAGAAAATAAAAGAAAAAAATATCAACCTAAAATTAAGCTAACATAAAGTATAATGTGTCATGAAAAAATAGTCTCAGAATCAGCAGGATATTTAGGAGCGTTCCAAAGTTATTACCACAAAGTGACACTGGTAACATTTGAATAAATGGGGCTTAATCATTAAGCTCAAAATTGGCTCTGTCATTAAAGGGTTAAACAAACAGGACAATTGGGCAATACACAAATTAACATGACATCTGAGTGCCGTCCCATTTTTATCCTCACACATCCAAAGACTTCTGTTTGGTAAGTTTAATTCCTGACTAGGATCATATATGAATTTGTCCCCATGTTTTGGGCAGACATGAACACCCCATAAAATATAATGGTTACGGCTTCTATCTGTGAAAAGCTCGGTTATAGAACTCATACCGGATACACATCTGAATGGGGCGGCATGTTCCATGTACAGGTTGGCTTTATCATTGCTTTAAAGAGCTCTGAACTTGAATCCTAAATACTCTGTATTGTTTTTCTTCAACAGAAACGCCCTGCTCCATATTTTCTTCAGAGCCAAGTGCAAAGGTAAGTCTCATTGAATTCTCTTAAAGATGTTGTGCATTTGTCACCCAGGGAAGGGGGTAGTCGCTCCCGGGCAGCATACACAGTTAGGGATGTCACTTTGGTGGCCGTTGCCCACTTCCGTGCGCTTCCGTGCCCTGGGTCCCTTTTGTAAGGGGAGTATTTACAGGGGAGATAAGAGTTAATGTTCATGTGACGCCACCTGCGGTGATGCGGGAAAAGGGAATGGATGCCGCCGCTGCTGTTTGTGAGGGACTGGGATTGGGGTTGGTGGAATTGGCAGCTAGTATGTTAATCCCTTCGCGGGTAGGGATAACCCCAGTGTCCCTTTTGGTGCTGGATGAGGCTGAATCGCGCTGGAAGAAAGGGATGGCACAGTACTGGTAAACCAACTTTCCTCTACTCACAAATACATCCGGGAGACGGCTGCTTTCGGTCCCCTATTTCCCAATGCTGGTGCAGTATCCAGGGCTCTCTCGCTCTTGTGGCACTGTGGTTTAAGGTTGGGACCCCGTGGCCTGAAGCGTCTGTGGGTCCCTGAACTGACCTTGGCAGTTTCTGGTCCAAATGGCGGCAGTGTGAACCCTCTCGGGATGGCGTGGAGCTACTTTCCCTGGCTCAGTCGTTGCTGCTGGTACCTCGGAGTTTTGTGTGTTAGCCAGGTCCTTGAAGGTTTCCTGCTCTGCAGCTTTTTAGCAGGTTGTTTGCAGCTGTCACCTACTCTAGGGCCCTGTGCCCTGTCTGTACCCTGGTTCCAGAGACATGCGTCCTGTGCCTTCCCTGGAACCTCCCTCTCTGTGCCCCAGGTCACTGGGTACCCGATCCAGCTAGAGGCACACCTGACCCTTCACATTTCCTGGGTCTGTCTACACTGTTCGAGCACTTGCTTATCTTGTACGTCAGACACTCACCGCCCCCCCCCCCCCACACTGGGCTTGACTGGGATCGCTCCACCCCTTTCAGGGCCATCCCCTAGGTCCCCCTCCCGGGGCAACCTACCCAGTGGGACGTAGGAAAGCTGGGATTTAAAGGTGTTGGTGTTTTCAGCATTGATACTCATGGGAACCAGGGGGGGTAGGCACTGCATCCTAGGAGAGGGTACTGTATTCTTCATTATAAAATAATATCAGCGACTGCTAATAGTCGCACCCCTTCAAGTAAGAGCACAGCAGATCAATGGTGGCCGCTGATTGATAATGTCCTGCGAGCCCCTGGAGATATGGTGCCGGGACGGAGGATGAGTATACAATGCGTATATTTTACAGGGGAATATAGTATTTTAAAAGGGATTGTGTAATTGATGGACAACCCCTTCAATGTTGTAATAACCGAGCTCTACAAATGCTGAGATATACGTAATGTTAAGTATTTATTTCATTACTGCTGCCTTTCTATATCCATTTGAGCTCTTCCAATGAGAGGGTGACCTTCTACACCAGAGGTGTCAAACCCAGCTAGGTGTATGGGGCACACATAGAAAAAAAAATTGAGAGGGGCCACGCTCCTTGCAGGACAAAGTGTCATTTTTAATAATTCCATAGTTGTTTCTATACACGTTTGGATCACTTTTTTGAACATTTTTTGCTTGTTCATTATAACAAACCTGCACTTTTTTGTTTAGTTATATATATATATATATATATATATATATATATAGAGAGAGAGAGAGAGAGAGAGAGAGAGAGAGGGAGAGAGAGATGTTGTTGTGTGTAGTTGCAAAGTGTTTGTGTAGGGCGCTGTAAATGTCCTGGGTGTTGTCTGGGTGTGGGGGGTGTGAGAGCAGTGTTGTTTGTGAGTGTTGCGTTGTTTGTGGAGCGCTGTGTGTCTGCAGAGTTGTGTGTGTGTGGTGCTGTGTGTGTTGCGCGGTTTGTGTGGGTGTGTGTGTTTTGGTGGGAAGTGTGTTTTGTGCAGTGTGTGTGTGTTAGAGGAATAGTCCTGGGGAGAGAGGAGTATAATAGGAGGAGTAGTCCTGGGTGGAGAGGAGTATAATAGGAGGAGTAGTCCTGGGTGGAGAGGAGTATAATAGGAGGAGTAGTTCTGGAGGTGAGGAATATAATATGAGGAGTAGTCCTGGGGGGAGAGGAGGATAATAGGAGGAGTAGTGCTGGGGAGAGAGGAGTATAATAGGAGGAGTAGTCTTGGGGGGAGAGGAGGATAATAGGAGGGGTAGTCCTGGGGAGAGAGGAGGATAATAGGAGGAGTAGTCCTGGGGGGAGAGGAGTATAATAGGAAGAGTAGTCCTGGGGAGAGAGGAGGATAATAGGAGAAGTAGTCCTGGGGGGAGAGGAGTCTAATAGGAGGAAGTGTCCTGGGGGAGGTGTCTAGTAGGTGAAGTAGTCCTGTGGGGGAGGTGTCTAATAGGTGGAGTAGTCCTTGGGGGGAGATGTCTAATAGGTGGAGCGGTCCTGGGGGGAGGTGCCTAATAGGTGCCCAATGTGTGCGGTGGGCGTGGCTGAGTGGGCATAGTGTGGGGGGCGTGGCCAAGCAGGCATGGTTTAGGGGGGCGTGGCTGAGCGGGCATAGTGTGGCAGGGACGTGGCCGAGCGGGCATAGTGGGGCGTGGCTGAGTGGGCATAGTGTGGGTGGCGTGGCCGAGTGGGCATAGTGGGGGGGGCGCGTGGCCGAGCGGGCATAGTGTGGGGGGCGTGGCCGAGTGGGCATAGTGGGGGGGCGTGACCGAGCGGGCATAGTGGGGGGCGTGGCTGAGCGGGCAGAGTGTGGGGGGAGTGGCTGAGCGGGCATAGTGTGGGGGGTGCGTGGCCGAGCGGGCACAGTGCGGGGGTCGTGGCCCGGGTAACTATGCAACACGGTTTCCATAGTTACCCAATGTGTACCATGGTTACCAGCGTACGCCGACTCCAGCACACGTGTGCCAGGAGCCGGGGTAAGCTAGTAACCATGGTACACATCAGGTAACCATTCAAAGCGACAGTGCTGGTTCATTTTTTGTTTGTTGGTCTCCTGCTGTGCAGCATGCATTAACGTGTTTGACAGCTGGAGACTAACGATCTGAATGGGCAGGGAGCCGGCATACGCTGGTAACCATGGTACACAATCGGGTAATTAAGCAAAGTGGTTTCCATGGTTACCCGATGTGTACCATGGTTACCAGCATACGCCGGCTCCGGCACGATCCCAGCAACGCAAGGGTATGTCTCGGCTGGGTTACTGGTGTGGGCTCCCGGGGATGCAGCAGTCAACTGGGAGTCGGGGCTCCGTGCGGGTTCGGAGAATGCGTGCGGAGGGTGGGGCCAAGCCGAGCGTCCAATGCTTGAGGGGGGCGGGGCTTGACCGAGCGGCCAATGTGTGCGGGGGGGTCTGGTCGAGCGGCCAATCCGTGCGGGGGGCGGGGCCAGGCCGCTGTGTCCAGGATGAAATGGGTCCTGATCATGGGCACGTATCTTACGTGCTTGTTGCGGCCCGCAGACCCTGTGAAGATCGCGGCCCTATGACGGGGATCGGCGCCGGCAAGGCTTTTCTAGGGTTGAATCATTGACAGTGCTGCACAGCAGAGCTTTCTGCACTATACCAATGGCTGTTCTCCGCCAATCAGATGCAAGGAGATGACGTCATGCAGCGGCGTCACCTCCTTGCATCTGATTGGCGGGCAGAAAGCTCCTATGCGCGGCACTGAAAATGATTCAACTGTGCTCAGCTGGCGCCGACCTCCAGCATAAGGCCATGATCGTTAGTGGGTCTGCGGGCCGCAACAAGCAGCCTCAGGCCACATGCTGCTCTCGGGGGCCGCATGTTTGAGACCTCTGTTCTACACTAAACCCAGACTTACCCTCTTCTGGGCCTCGGCCTGTACAATGAGCCGAGAAGCAGGATCAAGCTGTGCTGTGTACTAATTTAAACAGTCCTCTCACAGGTTGGAGGGAAAGAAGGGGAGTGCACCCCGAAATGTACAGTGCAAACGGCACGATTATTCAGCACATCCAAACTAAGTGGAAAAAAGTGCAGATGCAAACTGTTCTGGCTGCAACACAGAAACGCTGAATGCTGCCTCCCAGGAGCTCATTGTGTAGGCCAGGGGTCTCAAACTCGGCTGGGCATATGAGCCACACATAGAAGAAGAAGAATTTGAGGGGCCGCATTCTTTGCAGGACAAAGTGGCATTTTTTTGGTGCCATATTTTTTTCTCTCCACACCTTTGGATCACTGTGAATATTTTTTGCTCGTTTATTATAACAACATACACTTTTTTAGTTTACATATAAAAAAACAACATTTCTTTACATACTTTATTTTTTTTGTTTACATTTTATCTTTCTTGTAAGTAATATAGTTTTACAACTAGCACCATTTAGTGATTTTGGCCAAGATATTTTAGTAATATTCCCCATCCTGTTCCCCATGCTGTAGTAATGTACTCATCCTTGTACCTATCCTGTAGTAACGTGCCCATACTTGTCCCCATCAATTTTTGTGAAACTTGTCACCGAGGATCTCAAAGTCCAAACAAAATGGAAATTTGATAATCTCACAAAGACCCAGAGAGATGCCCTGAGAGAGCTTAGGGCCATGGATGATGAGGTATTTAAAGATGCAGACAAGGGGGGGTCACACATAGTAATCTGGCCTAAGGACCAATACGAGCGGGAAGTCTTGAGGCAGCTGAGGAATCCTGATCCTAAACTACACTCCAACCCCCTACCTCTCTTTTCTAGACAATTGCATGCCATCTTGTTTAGGGCATTTGATGATGGCCATATTACTAAAAAAGTTTTCGAGGGCCTTACCACCACCTATCCCAAAATACCCACCTTTTACATAATCCCTAAAATCCACAGAGACCCCCTTTAACCTACAGGACATCCCATTGTGTCAGGGATAGAGGGTCTATGCCATATGTAGGTTCATAGACTACTACCTTAACCAACTTGTTGAGACATTACCTTCATATGTCAAAGACACAATGGATGTCCTGAATAGGGTTGATGGGATCTTTGTGGATGATAACGTGTTGCTGGTTACAGCAGATGTAGAATCCCTGTATACTTGCATGGACCACCAGCATGGTCTACAGGCAGTTCACTTCTTCCTCAGGGCAGCCAACCGGGATAGACACCTATGTGATTTGATTATTGAACTGGTCGACTTTGCCCTGTCACACTATTTTTTTGTGTTTAAGAATTCCTTTTATCTTCACCGTCGTGGCACTGCAATGGGGACGGCCTATGCCCAGTCTTATGCAAACCTCTTCCAGGAGTACTGGGAGTGGGCTTTGTCTGGGGGGAACAGTCACCGGCCGGCTCTCATATCCAGTGCTGGATAAGATACATCCACGATATTTTTATTTTCTGGCAGGGCACAGCGAGCAACTCGGTTTTTTTTCATACACTCAATAACAATGAGTATCACATCAAATTAATACACAGGTGTGATTCTTGCAAAATTGATTTTTTTGAGCATACAGTTGGACCATGGTCAAGGTAGTGCTATAAAGACCGACGTTTATCGCAAAAAAGTTGGTTCATTTTTTATTACACGCATCCTCCTCGCACAAATGCTCCACCATTAGAGCTATCCCGGTTGGCCAATTCTTGAGGATGCGGCGGATATGCTCTACCGAAGAATGTTTTGAGGTCAGTGACCTTAACACCTGCTTTTTACAGAGACGTTACAGCAACAGGTGTGTAAAGGGTGGGTACAAGTGAGCAAAATACACTTCCCGGGCTCAGTTACATCAACCAACTAAGAAAGATGGATATGAACAAAAATGGAGATTCCTCTCAACTTATAACTATGAGTGGTTAGCTATAAAGGCCATTCTTTTAAAACATTTGTCCATCTTAAACATGGAGCCCTCCTTCACTCAATTTTTATCTGAAAGACCACTTTTGACCTCTAGGCGGTGTAAGAACCTCAGTGATGTCCTTATCCAAAGTCATTACGTATCTAAGATAACAAACCCCTTTAACACCAGAGGTCCTATCGTGGGTTGTTATTCATGTGGCCGCTGTGCTGCCTGCGCCAATGTCCTGCGCTGCTTCACTTTTGAGACAGCAGATGGTTTTCGTTGCTATAAAATAAATCACTACATCACATGTAAAAGCACCCACATGGTATATTATGCCACGTGTGGTTGCTCCAAAATCTATATTGGCCTGACCTCCAGAGAACTACGGGTTAGTCCAAGAACATTTGTGGGACATTGGTGCGGCCAGGACTGCGACCGATGTGGCTTTTTTGAAAAGTTTGCCTTGTCACTTCACAGATTTCCATAATTGTGATCCTAGGTCCCTGAGGATTTGAGACTTAGGCGGGCTTTGCACGTTGCGACATCGGTAACAATGTGTTACCGACGCTGCAGCGATAGTCCCCGCCCCCTTCGCAGGTACGATATCTTGTGATTGCTGGTGTAGCGAACATTATCGCTACGCCAGCTTTACATGCACTCACCTGCCCTGCGACGTCGCTGTGGCAAGCGACCCGCCTACTTCCTAAGGGGGCGGGTCGTGCGGCGTCATAGCGACGTCACACGGCAGGCAGCCAATAGAAGCGGAGGGGAGGAGATGAGCGGGACGTAAACATCCCGCCCACCTCCTTCCGCATAGCCGGCCGGGACGCAGGTAGGATATGTTCCTCGCTCCAGCGGCTTCACACACAGCGATGTGTGCTGCCTGCTGGAATGAGGAACAACATCGTACCATCTCAGCAGCGGTATTATGCAAATGTTGGACCCTACACCGATCATACGATAACGACGCTTTTGCGCTCGTTAACCCTAGAACGCATACCTGGGGCCTCGCAGGCCTGCTAGGTCATTTGTTTTCTATGGTAGATTGTTATGCTTGCGCGTTCTAGGGTTAATCGTATGTAAAAGGCTTTACACACTACGATGTCGACAGCGACGCCGGATGTGTGTCACTTTCGATTTGACCTCACCGACATCGCACCTGCGATATCGTAGTGTGCAAAGCCCACCATAGACTTAGTACAGGGAAGGATCAGGGGTGCCAACCTTAGGAAAATCCTGGCACAGAGAGAGACACCTCAGGGATTAAATGAAACTCTGAACTTTTCTCCATGCTTGTAGAATTCTTGTGTGCATGTGCCCTCCACAATTGTCTCATACTGTATCTTTCTATTTAATATGATATATTATATTCTACAATTGTCATATGTTTTTTACAATAGTGCCTTGCTGTAAGCATTCCTGTCTGGGACCTGTCTCCATATACTAATTAATGGTGATTTTGATCCAATGGATATTATGGATATCATATGGATCCAGCTCTTTGCCTGCTTATTGTGGATACATCATATTATTTATGGACTTGCCCCTATTTAGGGCTAATACTTGCCTTTGTTGTATTTAATATATATGATGTACTTCTTAAGAACCAACCTAATGGATGTGCGTATGCGTCCCTTCTGGCTATCTCTCTTCCCCTCTGTCGCTGTCTGGTGGTCTTGTACGCTTGTCCGAGTGCCATAGCAACTTGTCTCTGACCCTGTACATGTGGCGCCCTGGACAAGCCAGGACGTCACAGGTACTGCAACAACGCACCCCACACCCCGGCTAGGCACACCAAAGTCAGACAAAAATCCTTGTTGCCTCCCTCCAGGGGCTGATGTCCACACCAGGTGGGGTGGAGCTAGGCAGTTGGCTCCACCCACCGAGGAGTTCACAGGCCTGGAGGCAGGAAAAGTGACAGTTCAGTTAGGGAAGTGGAAGAGAGAGGAGTGAAGTGGTAGTGGAGCAGACTGACCGTGTGTGGGTGCGTGACCCGGGCACATACAGCAAGGTTGGCAGACGGTGGTGACCGTCTGCAGGAGAGGCTGATTGACGTGAACCGTAAGGACCGGGGACGGGCGGTGGCCCACCGGTACCGGATCGGAGAGCAAAGAGAAGCCAGCACCATTCGGCAGGGCCTACGGACCCCGACCAGGCTTGGAGTCGCCTCAAAACCGGTCAAATCCGTTAGCGAAGGGAACCTCCGGGGTTTCCCAGCAGTCAAGACCCAATTGAAGGCAACCGCTCAAACCGTGAAGGGAAATACAGTCACCGCCAAGGCTACAGTTCCCAGGGCCAGAGCCTGCGGGCAAAAGGGGCTCCCTCAGCATCCATCCAAGCTGGGGAGAGGGTTACCGGTGGGAAGCCACCAGAACCGAGAACATAACACAGGTGCGGGGAAAGGCAGTCACCGCCAACCTACCGGGAGAAGAACCACCGCAGCCGTCTGTGGGACCCGTCCATCCAGCCGTTTGTTTTACCGGAGACTTTGCATTCATTATTGGCTGAGTGAGTACCACTGTGCCGTGCGGCACTGCGCTGCCCCCGCGACCCTGCACCTCACCAGGTCCCGTAACCCACCTGCCATTCCTCCCTCACCGGGCCCCGGGACAACCAACCCTGCTACTCACGGAGGGGAAGAACAACATCTAAGCTGCTCCCTGTCATCGCTCCCGGGATCCCCGTCCAGAGCAGCGGTGGTGTCACAACCTCACCACAACCGTGGGTGGCATCACGGACAATACATCCCCAAAACCAATCCCCCCTTTTCACTCACGGGCGAGGAGCGCTGCTCGAGTCCCCGGGTCCGGCCCACCACTCGAGCCACCGACCGAGCAGCAAGCGAAGCAGCCGGACCCGAGCGTGGTGAGCGCAGCGTCCCTTCCCCGCCCGCGACAACTTGGCGTCACGAACAGGATCTTACCGCTCTGCCGTCTGGTAGAGGTGCGCCTTGTGACCGCCTGAGGTGTCTGGCCGAAAATTTTGAGAAGCCGCCATTTTGGGTGCGAAAAATCCCCGCTCGAGCGTCTCCTCGAGCAGTGGAGGCGCGAAAGCCGAAACCCCGCCCCTGTAGAGGAGGAGCCAGAAAAAGACTAAGGGGTAAGGGGGCACAGAATGGCGGCCGGCCGCATATGAACCGCGGCTATAGAAGCAGGGACGCCAGGACTCTGCGATCTGCTGGTTCCTGGAAAGTACCGCTACCACCATGTCCGCCCCGTCCAGCTACGCAGAGGTTACGGAGCCGGTGCCCGGAACAGCGGCGTGGCTCAGGGCCCGAATGGCGGGGATCTGCCGGCGCTACCGGAGTCAGATATGTCTGCTGATGGAGCAGTGGACCGCGGAGGTGGAGGAGGTAGCTGCGGTCGCCCGGGTATACGGAATGGAGGCCATGATGGAGGAGCTGGTGAGTGACCCACGCCCTTGTGTCCCCGAGGGACCGGCCGTTGCGGCTGAGGGACCCGGTCTACCTCTGGCCCCCATGCCGCCTCCGTCTTCCCTGCCCGTGCACCCCGCTGCTGCTGGTCCATCTAACGTACACCCCCTCGTAACAGTAGCCGAAAGATTGGTGAGCCCGGAGACTGCGGCAGCTGGCGGCAACCCGCCTGGCGCAGGGACAGATGATGGTGACTCCGGACCTGACACAGAGCCTGTTTCGGAGGAGGACGAGGGAGTCGTCGCCCTGTATGGCACGGAGGCCACTTACATCCCCCGGAGCGGAAATAATGGATACCGGGCGGCCCTTCCTCGTCGCGCCTACTATGCGCTGGAGGGGCTGGTACCTGTGTTCTTCCACCCAGGGTCGGGTGAGGAGGACGAAGGTGAGCAGTAATGGCAGCGGTCCCCCGCCGCAAGTTGTCCCCTTTGGGACCACCGGCACCGTTTGAATAAGTTAAATGATAAGATTGAATCAACCGAACTGTAATCTGATTGGGACCGTGATTAAACTGGCCGTTGCCGGCATGTTGTCCCCGTAGGGACTTTCTGCAACCGCTGCGTAAGGAACTGCTTACAGACAAGCCCGAGAACTTGCAGGGCAACCACAAACTTGTGGGATGTAAATATTTGGCTTAAACCGTTGCCGCCTCCGGAGAGGCAGATTGGAGGAAGGGCCCGCAGCAGAGTAGGCTGGGGCCCGGCCACCACCTGAACCGGTGGTGATCCTCCGGGGGTCAGGGGTTCCCATGGACATGGGACCCCTGAAAGAGACCGTACCCGCTCGGGCAGCTTGGTTCTGGACTGGGGTCAAGGGGTGCTGCCCGCTTCTTAGGGGCAGCATCAGGGCCAGGTTGTTTGGGTGGGAGAAGAGCGGAAGCCGTACCATTTAATAAATATATGCCGTTAGAAACGTTTAAGAATGTGCCTCCCGTTGTGGGAAGTTTGACTAAAAATGCTTGTGTTTTAAATGATGTTTTTACTCTTTTGCAGTTAACAAAAAAAAATAAAACCGGTGATGGACGGGCAGCCAGCGGACGGTCTGCATTTTACTAAGGAGGAATGTGGCGCCCTGGACAAGCCAGGACGTCACAGGTACTGCAACAACACACCCCACACCCCGGCTAGGCACACCAAAGTCAGACAAAAATCCTTGTTGCCTCCCTCCAGGGGCTGATGTCCACACCAGGTGGGGTGGAGCCAGGCGGTTGGCTCCACCCACCGAGGAGTTCACAGGCCTGGAGGCGGGAAAAGTGACAGTTCAGTTAGGGAAGTGGAAGAGAGAGGAGTGAAGTGGTAGTGGAGCAGACTGACTGTGTCCGGGTGCGTGGCCCGGGCACATACAGCAAAGTTGGCAGACGGTGGTGACTGTCTGCAGGAGAGGCTGATTGACGTGAACCGTAAGGACCGGGGACGGGCGGTGGCCCGCCGGTACCGGATCGGAGAGCGAAGAGAGGCCAGCACCATTCGGCAGGGCCTACGGACCCCGACCAGGCTTGGAGTCGCCGCAAAACCGGTCAAATCCGTTAGCGAAGGGAACCTCCGGGGTTTCCCAGCAGTCAAGACACGATTGAAGGCAACCGCTCAAACCGTGAAGGGAAATACAGTCACCGCCAAGGCTACAGTTCCCAGGGCCAGAGCCTGCAGGCAAAAGGGGTTCCCTCAGCATCCATCCAAGCTGGGGAGCGGTTTACCGGTGGGAAGCCACCGGAACCGAGAACATAACACAGGTGCAGGGAAAGGCAGTCACCGCCAACCTACCGGGAGAAGAACCACCGCAGCCGTCTGTGGGACCCGTCCATCCAGCCGTTTGTTTTACCGGAGACTTTGCATTCATTATTGGCTGAGTGAGTACCACTGTGCCGTGCGGCACCGCGCTGCCCCCACGACCCTGCACCTCACCAGGTCCCGTAACCCACCTGCCATTCCTCCCTCACCGGGCCCCGGGACAACCAACCCCCCTACCCACGGAGGGGAAGAGCAACATCTAAGCTGCTCCCTGTCATCGCTCCCGGGATCCCCGTCAAGAGCAGCGGTTGTGTCACAACCTCACCACAACCGTGGGTGGCGTCACGGACAATAAATCCCCAAAACCAATCCCCCCTTTTCACTCACGGGCGAGGAGCGCCGCTCGAGTCCCCGGGATCTGGCCCACCGCTCGAGCAACTGACCGAGCAGCAAGCGAAGCAGCCGCAACCGTGCCGGACCCGAGCGTGGTGAGCGCAGCGTCCCCTCCCCGCCCGCGACATACATAGTGCTAGTGTTATGACAACGCAAGCGGAATGGACAGATTGATTTCAGATGGTGTACAGGTGCCACTATATCCACCTTGATTGGTTCTCGCAGCCCAGGTGACCACTACCTCTTACTCTAAAAAGGTCCTGGCATGTGTACCTTTCAGTCCTTTGATGAAGCGAGCAATTTCTCACGAAACACGCATTGAGGCGTTCTCATGGGATTTCCTCTGACCCTGTTATGCTTGCCGGACGAGCAATGTTGTTTAGCAAACCCACTGGGCCACAGCACACATAAAACCCAGAGGGGCTTGACTACAGACCTGAGCCTGGTCTTCTCCAGTGCTTCTCATGGTGAGGGTGTTACGCTTCAGGTATGAGTCTGGGTGCCACTCGGGAAGACTGGTGCTGCATCGGCTGGCCCCAGGGGTATGGGAGCGGCAGTCTCTGGCAGTAGGTTACAGCAGCAGCAGGTGTCGAGATTCCATCCAGGATGGATGGACGGATGGATGGTACAGCAGCTGTGACCGGCATGGATACTTGCAGAGGCGGGTATCGTGTAAGCTGGTCGGCGTAGATGGTAGCGACAGCAGTGGAACAGCATGGTAGTACAGCACTGAAATATAAAGATGTATCAGCAGCAGCAGACAGCACAATATCATCAGCTGCAGTGCTAAGGGCCCTGATAACTAGCAATGACTAACTCATTGCCCAGGCACCAGTGATAAGGCTGAGGCTGGAGGCCTGGAAGATGTACAGATGTTCTGGGAGACAGCAGCATGGGACAGGGACGGGACCACCACCGCAGGACTCCTGGACAGGTGAGGAAACCGACGTCCTTGCTGGGGAAGGGGAGCAGGAGAGTGCGAGGATGTCGGCATGGGCGTTACAGTACCCCCCTTCCTTACGCCCCCCACCCACCCCCTTTTAGGGTATTTGTTAAGGAGAAGAGGGAAATTAATATTCTCCCTTGGCTGCCATGACCTCTCAAAAAAGAACAACCAATTGAGATATAACCAAGGGGTTAACCAAGAAGACCAAAAGAAAAACCCCTAAAAAATTACTTTATCATTATTGTCTTAAAATCAGAAATTCCCCCCAAAAAGCGTGATTATATAAAGTCATTAACACGGTGCAATGATTAAGGATTGGGAATGGCCAAAAACCCTATCAGTTTCCCTTCCTTGCCACGGAGGTTGGCACTCTAAATTTAGCGCAATGGCGCCCCCGCTCACCGACGGCTTGCCCTTATAGTCTGAGGTGCAGCTAGTCTGGAAATTCGGGAGTAACAACACACATAACAATCTATGCACACCTACATGTCCTTAAAAATATAAAATGACTTAGCACTGTCACAAGGGTAAAAATATCCCAGACAGTTAGATCCCCCTATTTTCTATAATATAATACTAGAAAAATAGGTTTGATCTCTCAGCTTAAATAACCTGATGTTATACTTATTAAAAAAATAAATTGTCAAGTGCCTCCAAAGTATATATAAAGTGCTAAATACCTCCAAGTACTGTGTAACACAAGGAGTAAACACAAACACTGCTGTAAACCTAGACTGTTATTGTGCAAACTGGCCAAGCAATATATCAATGTAAGCAAGGACTCTCTTTGCTAATAACCTGGTTTTTCATTATCACACCAGCAGAAAAAGGTACCAAAAGATATGTAAACATAGTCAAACCTATTTTCTAGTATTATCTTATAGAAAATAGGGGGATCTAACTGTCTGGGATATTTTTACCCTTGTGACAGAGTCATTTTATATTTTTGAGGACATGTAGGTGTGCATAGATTATGTGTGTTGTCACTCCCGAATTTCCAGACTAGCTGCACCTCAGACTAGAACAGGGATATAAGAGCAAGCTGTCGGTAAGCGGGGGCGCCATTGCGCTAAATGTAGAGTGCCAACCTCCGCGGCAAGGAAGGTAAACTGATAGGGCTTTTCACCATTCCGAATCTTTAATCATTGGACCGTGTCTATGACTTTATATAATCACGTTTTTTGGGGGGGATTTCTGATTTTAAGACAATAATAATAAGGTGATTTTTTTAGGGATTTTTCTTTTGGTCTTCCTGCAATGACCTCTCCTCAGGACCAAACCCCTTCCAGAGGCTAAGAGGTACCTGGATCCCTGTGATAACGGCTCAGGATGACAGGTTTGAGGAGGGACACATGGAAAGAGTTGGGGATGCATAGAGAAGCCAGGAGCTTCAGTTTGTAGTCTGGAGCACCTCAATGGGACTCAACTTGTAGGATGGTAACTTGAAGTGGACGTATCCGGAAGAGAGACATACCTTGTCTCCGGGCTGGAACGAAGAAGGATGTAGGTGTCTCTTGTCTTCATGCCTCTTCATATGAATGGAGGACTGCTCCAGGGAGGACTTGGTCTCCACCCTGATGTCGGAGAACGTCTTAACGAGAGAAACAGCTTGCCAAAGGTGAGTGCCACTGGGAATGGGATTCTGGGTCGCTGTCCATACAGAATCTGAAAAGGAGGCTTGGCGGCGGACTTACTTAGGTGGTTTTATATACGAGAACTCCACACAAGGGAGGAGCTTGACCCAGTCACTATGATGCTCATTGACGAAGTGTCACAGAAAGTTCATCATAGTCTGGTTCACCCGTTCCACTTGGCTATTGGACTGCGGATTATAGTCTGCCGAGAAGTCCAAAGTGACATCCAACAGCTTGGAGGTGGCCTTCCAGAATCTAGATATGAACTGGACTCCTCTGTCGGACACAATGAGGAGTGGTAGACCGTGCAGCAGAAAGATGAGCTGCATGAAGTGCTCAGCAAGCACTGGCGAAGAAGGCAAACCGGTCAGCAGGGTAAAATGGGCCATTTTAGAGAATCTGTCCACCACCACTAAGTTGACGGTGCAACCGGAGGACTTCAGTAGATCTGTGATAAAGTCCATCCCGATGTGATATGCTATCAGGGGGTAGATGGCACCGGAAAAGGGAGCAGTGGATCAGCAGGAAGCTTCTTCAGTGTCTTCTTATGGGCACTCGAAGGACAGGCCAACACAAATTCCAGGACATCTTGTCGCAGTGTAGGCCACCAGTAGCACTACAACGTCAGCTGCAATGACTTCTGTCCAGTATGACTGGCCAGCCAAAAGGAATGACCCCACTGAATAACTCGCTCCCTGTCTGCTTCAGCAACATCTTGCCGGGAGGAACCTGGAAAATGTCTATAGGAGCCATGTCACCATCCTGGATGGCTCAATTATGTGTTGAGGCTCCTCCTCCTGATCGGCTGACAGAAATGATCGCAACAGCGCATCAACCTTGATGTTCATTTCTGCAGGGCGGAAATGCAGCACAAAGTCGAAGCGAGTGAACAAAAGCGACCACCGGGCTTGACGAGGATTCATCCCCTGAGCTGACTGTAGGTAAGCAAAGTTCTTGTGTTAGGCGTAAATGATTACAGGGTGCACTGCTCCTTCCAACACATAACACCAGAGCCATCTTGAGGGCCAACAGCTCCCAATCGCCAATTGAGTAGTTGCACTTGGCTGGAGAGAAAGCCCTGGAAAAGAAACCGCAGGTTAAATAGCACTTCTGTGTGAGAACTGCATCGGCAACAGAAGACGAAGCATCCACTTCGAGGGTAAACTGCTGATTAGAATCAGGTCTATGTAGCGTCAAAGCTAAGTAAGGCCTGTTTGAGGGAAATAAAGGTGTTTTCTGCCTCAGGAGTCCAAGCTTTCAGATTCGCCCCTTTGCGGGTCAAGACTGAGATGGGAAGAGCCAGTGACGAGAATCACGGGATAAACTGCCTGTAGTAATTGGCAAACCCAAAGAACCGCCGGATCAGACTGTCAGGACGTGGCCACTTCAGTACTGCTAACAACTTGCTGGATCCATCCTCAGGCCGGTCACTGAGATGATGTAACCTAAGAAAAGCAGGGATGATTTCTCAAACAGGTGCTTTTCGTATTTGGCATATACATGGTTCTCCCTTAACCTCTGCAGAACCTGCTGAACGTTTCTTCTGTGCGTAAGAAAGTCCAGTGAGAATACAAGAATGTCGTCCAAGTACACCACTACACATGTGTATAGCAGATCTCGAAAGATATCGTTGATGAATTCCTGAAAGACTGTCGGGGCATTGCTGAGCCCAAATGGCATTACCCGATACTCATAGTGGCTGTCATGGGTGTTGAAGGCAGTCTTCCATTCATCGCCCAACCATATCCTAACCAGATTGTACGCACCAAAGAGGTCAAGCTTGGAGAAGATCCTAAATCCTCGGAGTCGGTCGAACAATTCTGGTATGAGCAGCAGCGATTATTTGTTCTTGACTGTGATTTGATTGAGACCTCTGTAGTCTATATATGGTCAAAGAGACCTGTCCTTTTTTCACAAAGGAGAAACCGGCTCCGGCCGTTGAGGAAGTGTATTGAATGAAACCTCTTGCCATATTGTACTTTATGTATTCGGACATCACCTGGGTCTCGGCCTGAGACGGGATACATACAACCACGAGGAGGGGTTGACCCAGGGAGTAGGTCAATCGGACAGTGGTATTGTCTATGTGGCGGCTGGGTTTTGGCCTCTTTTTTGTCAAAGACATCTGCATAGGCCCAGTATGCAGACAGCAGACCTGGAAGATTAGAGGGCTTCATGGGTGGTCAAGGAGATTGTACATGAACAAGACAGCTTTTATGGCAAGTGTTACCCCACCTGAGCAGATCTCCAGTCCAGAAGTGGTTCGTGCTTCCGAATCCACAGTAGACCCAGCAACAGCGGATGCGACATTCCTGAAAGGACGTGAAAGGTGATCTTCTCCATATGCAGCACTCCTACTCATAGGACAGCGTCTTCTGTAACAAACTGGATGACCTCGGGCAGAGGCTTTTTGTTCACCGACAGCACTGGAACAGGACTTTGCAGCTGATGAACAGGAATCCAATACCGATCCACTATACTCAGTTGTATGAAATTCCCATCAGCACAGAAGGGCCACCTCAGAGAACCAGAAGTCACTGGTTACGGACACAGTCAAATATAGAGGTGCAGAGGACTTGCCATCACGTAGAGTAGCCTCTCCTACTGACCCTAGGCAAGAAATTTTCCCGGCTTCTTGGGACAAAAGCAGATTAGGTGCGCGGAGCTTCAACAATAGTAGCACCTCCCATTGGTACGACGAATGTCCTGGCGATAGCAGACAGACCACACTTGATCAATCTCCATTGGCTCTGGGACTGTAGGTATGGAGGCCACACTGGCACGAGGAACCAAGCACCTCAGAACAGAGGGTACTGGGTGTGATGACCTCCTTTCAC
The DNA here is from genome assembly GCF_048569485.1 of Anomaloglossus baeobatrachus. Taxonomy (NCBI): domain Eukaryota; kingdom Metazoa; phylum Chordata; class Amphibia; order Anura; family Aromobatidae; genus Anomaloglossus; species Anomaloglossus baeobatrachus. Next base: position 52,783 of record NW_027442162.1, on the reverse strand, counting down.
GGGCTTTCTCATGAGCACATTACAGAAAGCACAGGTCAATCTGAATGGCTAGGCTAATCAGGTCATCCAGAAAGAAGAATAAAGCACGACTGTAACGATAGTCCTGGGAGTGGACTCACTGGACTGGGCACTGGACTCTCCTGAGGTGCCGCCTTGAGCGAATCCCTATACAGGGACGTCGGGCGTAACCCCAGAGGGTCTAGATGCACGGAAGCCGGGATCAGCAGGATTCACAGGAAAGAGTTTTATAGAGTCTGTGGTAGATACAGGATCAGATCTGAACCAGGTACAGGTTAACGGCATCAGGCTGAAGGCCAGAATCGGAGACTGGTGCAGGTTAACGGGATCAGGCTGAAGTCCAGAACCGGAGACTGGTGCAGGTTACAGGGATCAGGCTGGAGTGTGTGCTCAGAAAGGTACTCAGGATCTGTAAGCAAAGACAGTGTTACACCAAGCATAGGCATAGAGAGACCTGAACAACTGGTACAAGAGACAAGCTACAGGGACACGTTGAACAAGCACTGGCCATGGGGAACAGGAAGTCTTAAATACCCAAGGTATTTAGTAGTCAGATCCTGGACAGCTGTGCTGGCCCTTTAAGTCTAGGAGAGTGCACACGCATGCCCTCTAGTGTGCATGTGTGACGCCCTTAACCCGTGGTGGGTGGCGCAGTCGGATCGGGAGCGTGACAATGACCAGCTAACTCGTCCCTTGATTTTACCAGTTAGGCCTCACCAGAATGCTCCGATGAATGACTCATTGGTCCACTGCAGCTCAGACAATAAGGTGTGGAATCTTATGGCTTACGGTGAAATCCCCTTGTTGCAGGTCAAACAGTGCTTCTGTAGCAGATGCAATGTGGCCAGGTTCATCAAATATTTCCTGGAAAGTCTCCAGGAAGATAGACAGGTTGGAGACTAGTGAATCAAGCCTCTCCAGAAACGAACTGATCTAGTCCAAAGCTTCGCCCTCTAGGTAAGAGGCCAGGAAAGCCACTTTGGTGGCATCTGTGGGATACTGCTGCGGCAGGAGACGGAAGTGCAACTGGCACTATTAAGAAACCCTTAACAAAGCTTCGGATCCCCTCGGTACCGTGGATGTCTGCTGAGACGAATGAGGAAGACTGCCGACTGGAAGAGAGGACGGCACAGAAGGCTCCAAAACTGGAGTAGCAGCTTGGCTGGAAGCATTCTGCTTGGATGTCTGCCGTTCGTCCATGGAAGCTAAATACTCCAGCACCCGACCTTGTATACCTTCCTGATGAGTAAGTTCTTGTTAGACGCTGGTAAGCTGAGTGTTGTTGGTTGCAAGATCTGTCAACTGCAGAGAGGTCAGCCATGTGTCCATAGCCTGCAGACTGGTCATGAGATGGTGTTGTTCCTCCTGCAAATGAGCAAGTTCTCACTGAGCCGAGAATGCAGGGCCAGCATGGTTCATGTCCTGGGAAAACTGTTATGCTCGCCCGCAGAGCAGAGATATTTAGAAAAGCCACTGAGCCACAGCACACAGAAAAACTAAAGGGGCTTGACTATGGACCTGAGCCTGGTCTTCTCCAGAGCCCCTCATGGTGAGGGTGTTACACTGCAGGTATGTGTGCGGGTGACACTCAGGAAGACTGGTGCTGCTTCAGCTGCCCCCAGGGGTAAACGAGCAACAGTCTCTGGCAGTAGGTTAGAGCAGCAGCAGGTGTTGAGATTCTGTCTGGGATGGATGGACGGATTGATAGTACAGCAGCTGCGACTGACATGGATACTTGAGGAGACGGGTATCGTGTAAGCTGGACGGCGTGGATGGTAGCGGCAGCAGTGGAACAGCAAGGAAGCACAGCACTACAATATAAAGAAGTGTGAGCAGCAGCAGACAGCACAATATCAGCAGCAGCGCTAAGGGACCTGAGAACTAGCAATGACTCCAAGGGGTACTTTGCACATTACAACATCGCAGGTGCGATGTCGGTGGGGTCAAATCGAAAGTGACGCACATCCGGCGTCACTGTCGACATCGCAGTATGTGAATCCTTTTACATACGATTAACGAGCGCAAAAGCGTCGTTATCGTATGATCGGTGTAGGGTCCGACATTTTCATAATTTTGCAGCAGCGACGGTATGATGTTGTTCCTCGTTCCTGCGGCAGCACACATCGCTGTGTATGATGCCGTAGGAGCGAGGAACATCACCTTACCTGCGTCCCGGCTGCAATGAGAAGGAAGGAGGTGGGCGGGATGTTTACGTCCTGTTCATCGCCACCCCTCCGCTCCTATTGGCCGCCTGCCTTGTGACGTCGCTGTGACCTCGCACGACCCGTCCCCTTAGGAAGGAGGCGGTTCGCCTGGCAGAGCGACGTCGCAGGGCAGGTAAGTGCATGTGAAGCTGCCGTAGCGATAATGTTCGCTATGGCAGCAATCACAAGATATCGCTGCTTCGACGGGGGCGGGGACTATCGCGCTCGACATCGCAACATCGGCTTGCAATGTCGCAACGTGCAAAGTACCCCTAACTTATTGCGGCTAACAATCAAGGATAGAGGACAAATCCCAATTGAAATTAACAAAAACAAAAAATCCTAAAAGTTGCAAATTAAAGTATAATATTAAAAACTCAATATGTGGATGTGAGAAAAGCACTCCAAAACAATAGAGTGGACCAAAAAAAGTGAAATAAGCAAGGATCTAGGTAAACCTAAAGGGCCCTGCCGTTGCCCATACAGTCTCACCCTACCTTGCTGCGGAGGTTGGCACCCTAATAAAATGCAAATAGTGCCCCTGCTCACCGATGACTCACCCTTAAGGACCCTGATGAGTCCCTAAACTAGATCCTATCATAAATTATGCAGAAATACAAAGTCTGATCAAATAGGTTTTAAATAACCAAGCTCAAAAGGTAATAACCACGAAGGTATCTACTAATAATATGCCATGCTGAATCCTGATAGATACCTCATGAAACAGCAAATCAAACTGCGAGGGCTACTGGTGTGCACCACAACGCCCCACGTAAATGAAAGAAAGGACCCACAATTACAGGTTACAAAAACAAGCAAAAAATCAAACAAAAAAATAAAGATAAAAACACTTCCCTTATACATGTCATTATTCACAAGACGGCCTCAACGCGTTTCCCCTGTTTCAGGTTCATCAGGAGGCCTGATTGGGGTATAGATGTCCCTAAATGGTGTGGATACACTGAAAACGCAAACCTATTTGATCAGACATTGTATTTGTGGATAATTTATGATAGGATCTAGTTTAGGGACTCATTAGGGTCTTTAAGGGTGAGTCATCATTGAGCGGAGGCACCATTTGTGTTTTATTAGGGTACAAACCTCCACGGTAAGGTAGGGTGAGACCGTAGTGGCAATAGCAGGGCCATTTAGAGTTACCTAGATCCATGCCTATCTCGCTTATTTTTCTCCTCTATTATTTTGGAGTGCTTTTCTCACATCCACATAGTGAGTTTTTAATATTATACTTAATAACATTTGCAACTTTTAGGAATTTTGTTTTTTGTTAATTTCTAACTGATTGCCCAGGCACCAGTAAAAGGCAGAGGTGCTTTAAGTACCTGCGACCTCCCAGCTGACCTTGGAGGTACTTCTGAGATATGAGGATATTGGCTCTTTAAGAAATTGGTCGTCTGGATAGGGGAGAAAACCAATGTCCTCGCCAGGGGAGGGGAGCAGAAGAGTGTGAGGATGCCGCCATGGATGTTACAAGCACCAATTATATACTGCAGTATTTCCAGGTAATATAATACCCTTAATATATGGGCACCCCACTGGTTCAATTTTTGGCTGTATCTTGAATCTAAACTTTTGATATTGCCTAGGAGCATATGGTTTGCTCCAAGTGCTGATGCACTAGTCACTTTATATTTGGTATTAGCTTTGTGTATTATATTTCTGTGGTTTAAAGGGAACCTGTCAGCAGAAATTTCGCACTAAACCTAAAAGATTCCCCTTCTGCAGCTCCTGGGCTGCATTCTAGAAAGGTTCCTGTTGTTATTGTGCCCCCTTTGAGACCTAAATAAATACTTTATAAAGTCTTACCTTTTTGTATGCAAATCTTTTTTTATGGTCACAGGGGCGGGCTGTCTTGCGTCCGTTATTCTCCCTCCTGCCACTTTACGCCGTCCCCCATTGCTCATTTCCATACCTGAGGACGCCGCCCAGTGCTCCCTAGGTCTCGCGCATGCCCAGTGGCACTATCGCGGGACAGCACTGTGTAAAGTGTGACCACTGGTGAGGTGATTGCGCAGGCGTGAGATTATGGGCGGCGCTGTGATTGTCATCAGCAGCGTCATCCAAGTACCCGCCCATAATCTTGTGTCCGCGCTTTTCACTCTGCCTCCACCGTTATGCGGTTATGATCGGTGGTATGCTGCTCCTCACATCTATTTCCTGCTCCAGGGAAAGATGGGTAATAGGTGACGTGGGTTCATATGGCCAGCGCTTGCGCATAACGGTGGAGGCAGAGTGAAAAGCGCGGGCAGGAGATTATGGGCGGGTACTTGGATGACGCTGCTGATGACAATCACAGCGCCGCCCATAATTTCACTCCCTGCGCAATCACGTCACCAGCGGACACACTGCGCACAGTCCCGCGAGAGTGGCACTGGGCATGCGCGAGACCATGGGAGCACTGGGCGGCGTCCTCATGTATGGAAATGAGCAATGGGGGACGGCGTACAGCATCAGGAGGGAGAATAACGGACGCAAGACAGCCCGCCCCCGTGACCATAAAAAAAAAGATTTGGATACAAAAAGGTAAGACTTTATAAAGTATTTATTTAGGTCTCAAAGGGGGCACAATAACAACAGGAACCTTTCTAGAAAGCAGCCCAGGAGCTGCAGAAGGGGAATCTTTTAGGTTTATTGCGAAATTTCTGCTGACAGGTTCCCTTTAACTACTGTATACTTACATATGTTTACATGCCAAATACTGTATGTGATCAATTCATTTTATACTGCATATCAAGTGTGATCTCGAACCATGGCATTTACATTTACTGTTGTCTGTTTTTCTATATCTTATTTTTTAATATGTTTAATAAAATTTGTATTTTTTTATGGTGTTTAGTCCATTTTGTTCTCTCCTTAATATAATTCTATTTGTGGATATATGCATTTTCGTCAGATTGGGAATTATGTAACGTTATTCCATGGCTAACACTCATTATACTTTTGTTTAAATGGAATTTGTGTATTTATTGTTTCCATCCTGTAGTAATGTGCCCATCCTTGTTCCCATACTGTAGTAATAAGAAACAGAAAGCAATGTTGTCAGCTCACCTCCTCTGGTTCTCTGGCATCCTAGTGGCAGCCTGGACTTCATTTGGCCAACCGTATGAAGACAAGCAAGAAAATAGATGTGGCGCTTGTAAGAAACCAGCTTGAAGTAGTTCAATAAAATATCCAAAATTTATTTAGAAACGTTGCAAGTAAAAATATAGGACAGTCATGACTACCCCCTTGTAGAACTAGATGGTGAGTGGGGACAATGCGTTTCTCCAATCTCTTGGGCTTAATCATGTACATGATTAAGGCCAAGAGATTGGCAGAATCGTGTTGTCCCCACTGACCATCTAGTCCTACAAGGGGGTAGTTATGACTGTCCTGTATTTTTACTTGCAACATTTCTAAATAAATTTGGATATTTTACATGAACTATTCAAGCTGGTTCCTTACAAGCGCTGGATCTATTTTCTTGCTTGTCATTCTGTAGTAATGTGCACATCCTTGTCCCCATCCTGTAGTAACGTGCCCCAGCCTTGTCACCATCCTGTAGTAATGTGCCCATCATGTAGTAATGTGCTCATCCTTGTCCTCTTTTACTAAAGTGCACCATACTTGAGCCCATCTTGTAGTAAAGTGCCCACCTTGTAGTAATGCAGCCCTCCTTTTCCCCATTCTGTATTAATGTGTCCCTCCTTTTCCCCATTATGTATTAATGTGCCCATCCTTGTCCCCATCCTGTAGTAATGTGCCCTTCCTTGTCACCATCCTGTAGTAATGTGCCCATCCTGTAATAATGTGCTCCATCCTGTAGTAATTTGCCCCATCTTGTAGTAATGTGCCCCATCCTTGTCTCCATCCTGTAGTAATGTACCCATCCTTGTCCCCTTTTACAAATGTGCCCCATCCTTGAGCCCATCCTTTAGTAAAGTGTCCATCCTGTGGTAATGTGCCCCATCTTTGTGCCCATCCTGTAGTAATGTGCCCTCTCCTTGACCCCATCCTGTAGAAATGTGCCTATCCTGTAGTAATGTGCCCCCTCTTTGTCCCCTTTTATTAATGTTCCCCATCCTTGTCCCAATTTTGTAGTATTGTGCCCATCCTGTGGTAATGTGCCCAACCTTGTCCCCTTTTACTAATATGCCCCATCCTTGAGCCCATCCTTTAGTAAAGTGTCCATCCTGGCTTAATGTGCCCCCTCTTTTTCCCCATTCTGTAGTAATGTGCCCATCCTTGTCCCCATCCTGTATTAATGTGCCCCATCCTTGTCCCCCTACTGTAGTAATATGCCCATCCTGTAGTAATGGTCCCCATCCTGCAGTAATGTGCCCATCCTCTAGTAATGTTCCCCATCCTTGTGCCCATCCTTGTCCCCTTTTACAAATGTGCCCCATTTTTGTCCCCATTGTGTAGTAATGTGCCCATCCTGTAGTAATGTGCCCAGTCTCGTCCCCTTTAACTAATGTGCCCCAAACATGTGCTCATCCTGTATTATTAAACTTGTTCCCTTTTATAATTTGTCTCATCCTTGAGCCCATCTTGTAGTAATGTGTCCATCCTGTAGTATTGTGCCCTCACCTTGACCTCAACTTGTAGTAATATGACCATTGTGTAGTAATGTGCTCCCTCCTTGTCCCCCTTTACTAATCTGCCCCATCCTTGTCCCATTCCTGTAGTATTGTGCCCATCCTGTAGTAATGTGCCCAACCGTGTTCCCTTTTACTAATGTGCCCCGTCCTTGAGCCCATTCTGTAGCAAGGTGCCCATCCTGTAGTATTGTGCCCCCTCCTTGATCCCATTCTGTAGTAATGTGCCCATCCTGTAATAATGTGCCCATTCTGTAGTATTATGCCCATCGTGTAGTAATATGCCCATCCTTGTCCCTTTTTACTAATGTGCCCATCCTTGTTTACTTTTACTATACTGTCCCCTTTACTGATCCTTTTTTTGTAGCAATGCCTCATCCTTGTCTGCTATTGTGCCATTTCATACCTCTCCTCCATTCTCCAACCTGCTTCTTGCAGCCAGCAGGCACGAGCCCCCCTTGATGATCGAGGCAACTGGCGACTGTCAACGCATCATCTGAAATTCAGATGAAAGTTTTGCCGCCGTGCAGTGTCAAGCTCTCTCTGCACTATTCCAATGGCAGCCGCCGGCCAATCAGAGGCAAACAGGTGACGTCATATGCATCAACCTCTTGCCACTTATTGGCCAGCAGCTGCCATTGGAATAGTTATGCAGAGAGAGCTTGACTCTGCTCTGCATCGGTAAAACGTTCATCTGAAATAAAGCAGTGAGCACTGACAGGTGCGACCCTTGCACCAGCCGCGATCGTCAAGGGGGGCACTTGCCTGTGAGCCGCAAGAAGCAGGTGATCGGGTACTGTGACTATTTGGCAGCCTAGAACAACTGTGCTGTACTCGCGTACCTGCTACAACTGATGACGGGTCATGTGACAGAAAGGAAGTTCCAAGTCAGTGGCTGTGATGGTTGGATATGGGGGGAGGTGTATCATGTTGTGTAGATTCATATTTTAAGCTTGGTTCACTGTCCATTATTTGTACTGCTTGTGTGTACATTGTATTGTCTGTAGGTAATCACCCCCTGTAGTGTTCCTGTTCCTAAGTTTGGGGGAAGGGGCCTGAGATTCACCCAACCTCTTTGCTTACCTGGTAGACTCAATCAGTCTGTTGGAGAACTTGAACAGAGAAGGATTAATCCTCTGTGAGAAACTGTGGCTTCTCAGAGAGACCTGTACATTTATCGCTTACCGGACTATATTTGTGTTACAGGACTAATTTTACCCTCTGTTTTGTGGTTTATGTTATGGACCATTTGAGTTGCTTGGAATAATTGCTCTTTGGATTGTACCGCCATCTCTCACTCTGTTAATTGTGTGATATGGGAGAAGGACCCCGTCACAGTGTCGCTAAGCTCATGTGATGTGCCTATTTACATGTGACCCACAACTCTCAGACCGCGGCCCGCGAGCCAGCAGCGCCATCATGGTAATGGCGGTGCATGCTAGCTAGGCCATGTTGTCGACATTGTTGGTGGTCAGGGGAGACACCAACAGGCTCAGCGCTCCCTGGAACTAAAATTCTGTGAATGTAGGACTATGTATGTATGGACTATACCCATGTTTGCTGACTATATATTGGAAGAAATCCCGAACATTACACAAATTTAGTATATACTAGAACCATACTATATGTGGACATGAGATTGACATGAAAAAGAAGGGATAAGCAAATAATAAATCCACCCCATAGGTTATAAATGGAATGATTCCCTATTGAGTGAATTATATTTTCACACTTTATTTATTTTTTTTAAATGCTACCAAGGATCATACTAAAGATACCCCAGGGCCTATAGTATGATAACCAATAACCATATGTGTGGCCATAATTATTGCAACAATTTGATGTAAACAGTAATAATTGCTATTAATTAAACCTTCAAGGTTGTGGTTAATACCGGCCTAAGAACAATATATGGGCACTTACTAATCAAAAGTAGTCAGATTACTAACCCTCAGATTCAAGGGCAATTTTGGCATAAAAATAAGTAAGTGCTGAAAATTGTGTAATTACTATTGTGTGGTGAATTTGATGTGACTAGCTAATTTAGTTCAATGCCTAGGAACAGTGATCAATATTCTGTGAATTATGTGGTTACTCAAGAAGTAGTGCAATACCCAATATTAATAACTAAAAACCTACTCTTAAGGCCGCTTTACACGCTGCGATATCGTTACCGATATCGGTCCCCATCGGTTGTGCGCCATGGGCAAATTGCTGCCTAATTACCACACTAATTACCTGCATAGCGACGTTGCTGTGACCGGTGAACCGCCTCCTTTCTAAGGGGGCGGTTCATTTGGCGTCACAGCGACGTCACTAAGAGGCGCCCAATAGAAGCGGAGGGGCGGAGATGAGCGGGCCAAACATCCCGCCCACCTCCTTCCTTCCTCATTGCGTGCGGCCGCAGGTAAGGTGAGCTTCCTCGTTCCTGCGGTGTCACGTATAGTGATGTGTGCTGCCGCAGGAACGACGAACTACATCGTACACGCAGCAGCAACGATAATTGAGATTAGGGGGGCATGTCACCGATTAGTGATTTTGCACGTTTTTGCAACGATGCAAAAATCGCTAATAGGTGTCACACGCAACGACATCGCTAAAGCAGCCGGATGTGCGTCACAAATTCCGTGACCCCAACGAAATCGCTTGAGCGATGTCGTAGCGTGTAAAGCGGCCTTTAGGCTATGTGCGCACTAGAAAAATGATTTTTCTTAAGAAATTTCTCAAGAAATTTCTTGAGAGTGAAGGATTAGCGCACCTGCGTTAAAATAACGCACCAATAACGTAGATAATAACGCATGCATTATTACTGCGTTTTGGTGCGTTTTTGGTGCGTTATTTTGCAGGTTGGTCCCTGCGTTTTTTAATGCTTTTAACAGCTACTTTAACAGATAATATATAGATAGATAGAGAGATAATAGATAGATAGATAATAGAGAGATATAGAGAGAGATAATACAGAGATAATAGAGAGATACATAGATAATAGATACATAGATACAAACATAGATAGATAGATACATACATAGATAATACAAAGACTGGAGGACAAGGAGTAAAGTGCAAATAGGTTTAATAAATAGCAACTGGCACAAAGGAATCAGCGGCAAAAACGGGCCGGCAGATAAAATATAGATGTACTAGATGACAATTACATATAGGGCACAAGTAAAATGAATAAATAACAGACTGGGTCAAAAATATGAACAAGGCATCCTGCACATAAAGAGCATGGTGTAAAATTTTGACAATTGTTACACATAGACAGATGGAAAAAAACAGCTCTGGATAAGCACAATGATAACAGTGTATACTCTGAAATAACAGAGATATATAAAATATATAAAATAGGATCCAAGTCTCACTAATCACTAATAAACAGTGCTTGATACAGATGCTGGTGAAACAGCAACTTCTGCAGTGACAGAGTCAAATAGTTAAACAGTCAAAAAAGCTATAAACAGATAAACAGGTTTAGCCACCATGAGGTGCTAAGTGGATGCCAATGAACAGTCAGATTAAGTACAAAGACATGAATGCATGAATAGAATCCCAGCAGGTTTAAGTAAACATACCCATAAGTGCACAAAGCCGGCCTGATAAGCAGCAGAGCAGACCCCCCCCGGAGAGAGCCCCAACGTATACCTTTCACAATCTCAGCTATAAGATTATTTCATCAAGGGGAGGTGGAACACTGTGAAGCAGCCATGTGTTTTTATACATGGTGCTCCCATGCTCCAACTGCTCCATCCCCACTCTGTCAGCGCGGCCGGACCAATCGCGGCCAGTGACCAGCTCTGTCAGCAGTCAACGCCCCTTTTTTTTTTTTTTGTTAGGTAGCGTGCATGTGCGGAAAGTGGGGACACGTCACCCACGAACCGCGCACGTGCGCAGGCGATGATGACGCCGACAGAGCCGGGCCAGTAGGTCACTGATGCAACCGCGCCGACGGGGGGAGGAGGGGCGGGAGCGAGCATAAGAAGACAAGGATAAGTAAATATGCAATGTAACAGTAATAAGAGAACATCAACTGTGACATAAAGTCTTAAATGTAACTTAAAAGGTCCTAGCCGTGACCCAAGAGGAAGATACATGATAAATATCAAGGATATACATAGGTAATTATGAACAATGTGCCACTGATAAAAAAACATATACTATAACATCAAACCCTCGATATTAATTCAAGTGTCATAGTCGTGGTACAGAGAGGAAGGTAATCAATGCGTAATACATGAGTTCCATATCAAAGTTAAACTAAATAAGTATGAGCAGTATAACACATAAGGAGATCATATACTGTAGCACAGATTATTCAATATCACAAAAAACATCCCAAGTCGTGGCACAGGAGAGGAATGACCAGTGTATATATAATATACATAAACTTCATGTCACAGGATGTTCAATGTAAATTGAGATCTCCTAATCGTGGCACAAGAGGGAAATAATCATTATACAATAACTCCATGATCATAAAAATATGAATATAAACACAGTGACACCGGTGAAAAAACATAAGTATAACATAGAGAATACAATATTGCTTCAGATGTCCCAGTCGTGGTACAAGAAGGAAGATAATCAATATATGACAAAAATCCATGTCGATGTTCAATGTCAGAAGTGTGGTTCCAGAAGAGTACCAGCAGAAAAAAAAAAAAAAAAAAAAATTCCGTGACCCCAACGAAATCGCTTGAGCGATGTCGTAGCGTGTAAAGCGGCCTTTAGGCTATATGCGCACTAGAAAAATGATTTTTCTCAAGAAATTTATTGAGAGTGAAGGATTAGCACACCTGCGTTAAAATAATGCACCAATAACGTAGATAATAACGCATGCATTTTTACTGCATTTTGGTGCGTTTTTGGTGCGTTTTGGTGCGTTATTTTGCAGGTTGGTCCCTGCGTTTTTTAATGCTTTTAACAGCTACTTTAACAGATAATATATAGATAGATAGAGAGATAATAGATAGATAGATAATAGAGAGATATAGAGAGAGATAATACAGAGATAATAGAGAGATACATAGATAATAGATACATAGATACAAACATAGATAGATAGATACATACATAGATAATAGATACATAGGTAGCAGCACAGCTCTGATCAGCAGAAATGCTGTGTTCTTGTTACAGCCGCTGCTCTGCCGGCTGTAACATTAAGGCTATGTGCGCACTAGGCGTTTTTTTGCGGTGTTTTTGCGCGTTTTTCGGGTGCCTTTTTGTTCAGAAAACTTCATGACTTTGCTTCACCAGCAAAATCTATGAGTTTTCAATTTTACTGTCTGCACACAGCGGTTTTTTTTTAGCTGCATTTTAGTGGGGCCCAAAAAAATGCAACATGTCAATTATTCCTGCGTTTTTCACTGCGTTTTTCACCCATTGAGTTCAATGAGATGTTCAAAAACGCAATGAAAAACGCAAATTACAAATATTGCTGCATTTTAGTGCGTCTCTATGACTAAAACACAGCTATAAACGCAAGGGGTGGGTAGTACAGTGACGTGTACAGGAAGAGGATTCCTTGTGTTGGTAAACACAGAAGAGTGAATCCTCCCGCTACCGCCACCCCTGCTTCCACCTTCCGTCCGGCGCCGTGTCTGCTCCCGTCCTGCGCCATGTCCGGACGGGAGGTGTAAGCAGCTGCGAAATCAAAAGTGAACAGTAGAAAAAAAAAATCTCATACTCACCTGTCGGCAGACTCCCGGGACACGACCGATCGCTGCAGGACCTGCCGGTGATCAGCTGATGCCGTCACCTGACGGCATCAGCTGATTGTATAAGTCCAGCAGTGAGGCCGGCTTTTTACCGCCTGGCCGACAGAAATTATCAGCTGATGCGGTCAGGTGACTTCCATCAGCTGATTACCGCCGGCTCCTGCAGCGATCGGACGGGAGTCTGCACAGAAGTGTGTGGTGTTTTTTTGTTGTTTTTTTTTGCGCTGATACATCAGCTGATTGTATAAACGGCTTTTAGAAAACCAGCTGATGTGTGATGTGATTCACGTCCTTGAACCTGACACATCATCTGATTGGTTTGCCTTCCAGCAAACCGATCAGATGATACTGGATCCGGATTGGACGGCGTGGGACCCTTGACCCAGGATTACGGAGGGGGGTTCTTTATTTCAATAAAGATGGAGTCACTAATTGTGTAGTGTTTTTTTTATCTTTACTAGAAATTCATGGTGGCCATGCCTAATAATGGCGTGACACCATGAATTTCGGGCTTAGGGCCAATTGATAACATACAGCTAGCCCTAACCCCATTAATACCCAGCGAGCCACCTCGCACCAGGGTAGCTGGAAAAGTTGGAAACAGCGCCAGAAGATGGCGCTTCTATAAAAGTGCCATTTTCTGGGGTGGCTGCGGACTGCAATTCGCAGCGGGGCAGCCCAGAAAGCTTGGGCACCCTGCGCTGTGGATTCCAATCCCCAGATGTCTAGTTGTACCTGGCTGGACTCAAAAATTGGGCGAAGCCCACGTCCTTTTTGTTTTTTTTTAATTATTTCATTAAATTCATGAAATAATAAAAAAAAAGGGCTTCCCTATAATTTTGGTTCCCAGCCGGGTACAAATAGGCAGCTGGGGGTTGGGGGCAGCCCATACCTGCCTGCTGTACCTGGCTAGCATACAAAAATATGGCAAAGCCCATGTCATTTTTTTTTGGGCAAAAAACTGCATACAGTCCTGGATGGAGGATGCTGAGCCTTGTATTTCTGCCGCTGCTGTCTGCTCTCCTGCATACACTAGTGGATGGAGCATGCTGAGCCTTGTAGTTCTGTAGCTGCTGTAGGCTCTCCTGCATACACTAGTGGATGAAGTATGCTGAGCCTTATAGTTCTGCTCCCCTGCCTCTCCCTCCAGCATACAGTCCTGGATAGAGCATACTGAGCCTTGTAGTTCTGCAGCTGCTGTCTGCACTCTTGCATACACTAGTGGATAAAGTATGCTGAACCTTGTAGTTCTGCTCCCCCTGCCTCTCCCTCCAGCATACAGTCCTGGGTGGAGCATGCTGAGCCTTGTAGTTCTGTAGCTGCTGTAGGCTCTCCTGCATACACTAGTGGATGAAGTATGCTGAGCCTTATAGTTCTGCTCCCCTGCCTCTCCCTCCAGCATACAGTCCTGGATAGAGCATGCTGAGCCTTGTAGTTCTGCAGCTGCTGTCTGCACTCTTGCATACACTAGTGGATAAAGTATGCTGAACCTTGTAGTTCTGCTCCCCCTGCCTCTCCCTCCAGCATACAGTCCTGGGTGGAGCATGCTGAGCCTTGTAGTTCTGCAGCTGTATGCTCTCCCGCATACACTAGTAGAGAATGAAGAACATATTGAGGAAAGAAATGACATCAGACCTTTTTTTTTTTTCTCCAACAATCTTTAATGGCATTGTTCACTGATAAAAAAAAAACGCATGAAAACGCAGTGAGCAAAAACGCAGCAAAACGAAGCCAAAAAAAGCGGTAAAAATGCATGCTTTGTTATGAGGTTCTTTGCCGTGGGTGCGTTTTTGTGCGTTTTTTGCGGCAAAAAACGCACAAAAACGCAGCGCCAAAAAAACGCAGCATGCGCACATAGCCTAACTATGTTATGATAGTGACTGGAGTACTTCCCCGAAAAAAAGACACTGTCAGCTTTTCTAATCGGTAGAAATGTGCAGGGATTGCCACTGGCTCACCGCAGCAGCCAGCGGTGATCACTCCTTCATGATTTTGGATGTACTATTACATTGTAGGTTGTGAAGGGGTTAATACTATCTTCCTATATTAAACCATAACAATTTTTATACATTATCTCATTCTTATCCATGTATTCCAGAGAATGTCATCATTATAATATTTTTCATCAATAGACCCATAATCCCCATGATTCCAAATCCCTCATATACATTCTTCTTATTATTTTTCTTTTTCAGGGGATCCACCCCTACTGCAACTAATTTGTTGTCCCGGGCGAATACCAGCCAGCCCGGTAATCTCAACAGGTAAGTCACCATTCAAATAAATACCAATCTATGAAGAAGCAAAATAAAATTAATACTTATACATAAAACCAACAAACCATCATTAAAAACACAACATGCTAACCAACCCAATCTCGATACTTCAATCTTATCCTTCTTACAAAAACGCGCTACCGTACTTCCACGAAAAAAAGACACTGTCTTATATTTTATTTGCCCCGAAAAAAGCACTAGATCTTATTTTCGGGGAGTGTAATACTAATATGAAAAGACTGACCCTCCCATCCTCTTTTTTTTACTTTTTTTATTTTAGTAATCCCACTAGGGGACTATAAGGATCAGAAGTCTGATCGCTCATTCATTTCTGTTTATCAAAGCAGCACAGCTCTGATCAGCATAAATGCTGCGTTGTTGTTACAGCTGCTGCTTTTCCGGCTTTGAGAGGAACTATGACATGATAGCGACAGGATTCATCACATGACATGTCGCTACCATGACAGCCTTCAGCTGCCGGTGATCACATCATGGGCCTCCGATGGCGGCGGGGAAATGCGCGTTTCTCGCTGCAACGATTTAAAACGCACTGTCACATTTTGACAATGCGATTTAAGTGGTTAACAGGCGTGGGTGGATCGCGGATCCACCTGTGCCTGTAAGCCACACATGTCAGCTGTTATAATCAGCAGACATGTGCAGGGATCGCCACTGGCTCACTGCAGCAGGCAGCGGGGATCACCCCTTCATGATTTTGGATGTACCGTTACATCCTAGGTTATGAAGGGGTTAATACGATATTGCTATATTAACCATAACAATTTTTATACAATATCCCATTCTTAAGGCCCCGTTACACGCAACGACGTATCTAACGATATATCGCCAGGGTCACGGATTCCGTGATGCACATCTGGCATCGTTAGCGACGTCGTTGCGTGTGACAGCAAGGAACGACCGTTAACGATGGAAAATGCTCACCTTATCGTCCATCGTTGACACGTCTTTCCTTTTCAAAACATCGTTGATTGTAGAGGTCGCAGGTAGTTCGTCGTTCCCAAGGCAGCACATATCGATACGTGTGACACCTCGGGAACGACGAGCTACAGCTTACCTGTGGCTGACGGCAATGCGGAAGGAAGGAGGTGGGCGGGATGTTACGGCCGCTCATCTCCGCCCCTCTGCTTCTATTAGACGGCCGCTTAGTGACGTCGCTGTGACGCCGCACGAACCGTCCCCTTAGAAAGGAAGCGGTTCGCCGGCAACAGCAACGTTGCAGGGAAGGTAAGTCCGTGTGACGGCTCCTAACGATTTTGTGCGCCACGGGCAGCAATTTGCCCGTGACGCACAAACGACGGGGCGGGTGCTTTCACCAGTGATATCGCTGCGTGTAATACCCCCTTTATCTATGTAATCCAGACAATGTCATCATTACAACATTTTTCATCAATAGACCTATAATCCCCACAATTCCAAATCCCTCATATACATTCTTATTATTTTTCTTTTTCAGGGGATCCACCCCTACTACAACTAATTTGTTGTTCCGGGCGAATACCAGCCAGCCCGGTAATCTCAACAGGTAAGTCACCATTCAAATAAATACCAATCTAGGAAGAAGCAAAATAAAATTAAAACTTATACATAAAACCAACAAACCATCATTAAAAACACTACATGCTAACCCACCCAATCTCGATACTTCAATCTTATCCTTCTTACAAAAACGCACTACCGTACTTCCACGAAAAAAAGACACTGTCTTATATTTTATTTGCCCCGAAAAAAGCACTAGATCTTATTTTCGGGGAGTGTAATACTAATATGAAAAGACTGACCCTCCCATCCTCTTTTTTTTACTTTTTTTATTTTAGTAATCCCACTAGGGGACTATAAGGATTAGAAGTCTAATCGCTCATTCATTTCTGTTGATCAGAGCAGCAAATTTCTGATCAGCAGAAATGCTGCGTTCTTGTTACAGCTGCTGCTTTGCCGGCTTTAACAGGAACTATGTCATGATAGCGACAGGATTCATCACATGACCTGTCGCTACCATGACAACAATCGGCTGCCCGTGATCATGTAGCGCCCCTGAGACTAGTCGCTACAGGGTATATCATTATATCCTCCCCGGGCAGGTCAAGATGTTAATCTGGTAAGTTCTATAAGTTCTACACACACCTCACACCACCATACAGCAGGGAGAAGCTGTCACTAGGAAAGGGTTAACAATGTTTCTACAAACACAGTTAGGAAGTGACTCAGCCAGTTCTTAGCAAACCCAAGTAGCCATGACAACTTGCAAAGGTGTGGGCATAGGCAGTTAGGAGTAGAGACACTATTGGCCCGGCAGAACAAGCTTAGACACGAAACAGAGCCGACGCACAGTGTGCAGCTCCCCTCAGGGAGGCTGTCAGGCCTTCAGGGAGGCAGAACAGAGCTGTCTGGATGTAACACCAAACAGACAGCACAACCAAGCTGGGGCCAGTAACATCTAGAGAAAGACGGGACCCGGCATTTGCACTCGTGGACTAAAAGGGCTGCAGTCGCCAGAGCACGGGACGGAGCACAGAAGAGGTACAGAGCCCTAGTTCGGGTTGCTGGGGCATGACAGCAGAGAGAGAGAGAGCCTGGGGAGATGGGACAGAGGTCCGGCCCATGAGAGGTTAAGGCTGCCGGCACTACGGACTGGGACCGGGGAAGAGTACAGAGTTGTGCATGGAGGAGAAAAACCTGACTCTGTGAGTAACTGCCACTGCCCTGCGCTCCGGCGCTCCCATGGACTGCCGCCCCCGTTCTCACCAACCTTCCTGGGCACCCCGCTCCGCCCGTGGGAAGCGATACTGTCTCGGCTGCACCTAACACCTGCCCCGGAGAGAGACTGTGCAGCGGCGGCTAATTCCTGGCCGCATACCAAGTGTTGCTCTGCAAAGCATCCCCGCTCAGCATCCAGTACTGCCCTTGGGAGAGGATTAGCCGCAGGAAGGGTCAGCGGCGGAGGAGGCCGGGACCCCAGTCACTACTGCAACCGGTGACACGCTTCCCAGGGGCCTGCCACCCTCATTCCATCCCCGTCTGTATTGGACACTTGTCCGTTTCCTGTTTTTGTGTTTTTTTTTTTCATGTAGCCGACGGGGTCACGGAACCGGGTCAGGCCAGTCACAGCTACCCCAAAGAATCACTGGCCCACTGACGAGTAACCTAAGGCCCCGTGGACGCTACAATCACGTCACGGGGCCTCCGATGGCGGCAGGGAAAGGCGCGTTTCCCGCTGCAG
The DNA here is from genome assembly GCF_048569485.1 of Anomaloglossus baeobatrachus. Classification (NCBI taxonomy): domain Eukaryota; kingdom Metazoa; phylum Chordata; class Amphibia; order Anura; family Aromobatidae; genus Anomaloglossus; species Anomaloglossus baeobatrachus. Next base: position 34,732 of record NW_027442162.1, on the reverse strand, counting down.
CGATTTAAAACGCAGTGTCACATTTTGACAGCACGATTTAAGTGGTTAACAGGCACGGGTGTGTTGCGGATCCACCTGTGCCTGTTAGCCACGCATGTCAGCTGTTCTAATCGGCAGACATGTGCAGGGATCGCCACTGGCTCACCGCAGCGGTGATCACTCCTTCATGATTTGGATGTACCATTACATCGTAGGTTGTGAAGGGGTTAATACTATCTTCCTATATTAAACCATAACAATTTTTATACATTATCTCATTCTTATCCATGTATTCCAGAGAATGTCATCATTATAATATTTTTCATCAATAGACCCATAATCCCCATGATTCCAAATCCCTCATATACAGTGCCTACAAGTAGTCTTCAACCCCCTGCAGATTTAGCAGGTTTGATAAGATGCAAATAAGTTAGAGCCTGCAAACTTCAAACAAGAGCAGGATTTATTAACAGATGCATAAATCTTACAAACCAACAAGTTATGTTGCTCAGTTAAATTTTAATAAATTTTCAACATAAAAGTGTGGGTCAATTATTATTCAACCCCTAGGTTTAATATTTTGTGGAATAACCCTTGTTTGCAATTACAGCTAATAACCGTCTTTTATAAGACCTGTTCAGGCCGGCACAGGTCTCTGGAGTTATCTTGGCCCACTCCTCCATGCAGATCTTCTCCAAGTTATCTAGGTTCTTTGGGTGTCTCATGTGGACTTTAATCTTGAGCTCCTTCCACAAGTTTTCAATTGGGTTAAGGTCAGGAGACTGACTAGACCACTGCAACACCTTGATTTTTTCCCTCTTGAACCAGGCCTTGGTTTTCTTGGCTGTGTGCTTTGGGTCGTTGTCTTGTTGGAAGATGAAATGACGACCCATCTTAAGATCCTTGATGGAGGAGCGGAGGATCTTGGCCAAAATCTCCAGGTAGGCCGTGCTATCCATCTTCCCATGGATGCGGACCAGATGGCCAGGCCCCTTGGCTGAGAAACAGCGCCACAGCATGATGCTGCCACCACCATGCTTGACTGTAGGAATGGTATTCTTGGGGTCGTATGCAGTGCCATCCAGTCTCCAAACGTCACGTGTGTGGTTGGCACCAAAGATCTCGATCTTGGTCTCATCAGACCAGAGAACCTTGAACCAGTCTGTCTCAGAGTCCTCCAAGTGATCATGAGCAAACTGTAGACGAGCCTTGACATGACGCTTTGAAAGTAAAGGTACCTTACGGGCTCGTCTGGAACGGAGACCATTGCGGTGGAGTACGTTACTTATGGTATTGACTGAAACCAATGTCCCCACTGCCATGAGATCTTCCCGGAGCTCCTTCCTTGTTGTCCTTGGGTTAGCCTTGACTCTTCGGACAAGCCTGGCCTCGGCACGGGTGGAAACTTTCAAAGGCTGTCCAGGCCGTGGAAGGCTAACAGTAGTTCCATAAGCCTTCCACTTCCGGATGATGCTCCCAACAGTGGAGACAGGTAGGCCAAACTCCTTGGAAAGGGTTTTGTACCCCTTGCCAGCCTTGTGACCCTCCACGATCTTGTCTCTGATGGCCTTTGAATGCTCCTTTGTCTTTCCCATGTTGACCAAGTATGAGTGCTGTTCATAAGTTTGGGGAGGGTCTTAATTAGTCAGAAAAGGCTTGAAAAAGAGATAATTAATCCAAACATGTGAAGCTCATTGTTCTTTGTGCCTGAAATACTTCTTAATACTTTAGGGGAACCAAACAGAATTCTGGTGGTTTGAGGGGTTGAATAATAAATGACCCTCTGAATAAACTTTTCACAATTTAAAAAAAAAAAAAAAAAAAAAAAAAAGAAATAACATTCTTTTTTGCTGCAGTGCATTTCACACTTCCAGGCTGATCTACAGTCCAAATGTCACAATGCCAAGTTAATTCCGAATGTGTAAACCTGCTAAATCTGCAGGGGGTTGAATACTACTTGTAGGCACTGTACATTCTCCCCCGCAGTATACACCCACTGACTGGAGCTGAGGAGATCAGTTTTTGCTTAGTGTCCGAGGAGGTTGGACACGCAGGGGCTGCTCTCAGCCCTTCAGGTTTGTATGGTTGTGTTTTATTAATGTTTTCCCTTTGTTTTTCAGACACAGCTCGTCGGGCGACAGGGTGTAATCGCTCACCCTGCTCTCCCACATAGAGACCGGTCGCACAGAAGTGGGGTCCGTCCGCCACTTCCGTTGTCTTCCGTGTCTGTCTGGCAGGACCCTACCCCCCTAACACTCTCAAGATTGTTTGGGGGGCATCCGCACAGAGGGACAGGCGGATGGTCCTTGCCCCCCTCCCCAAACTCTCTCGCTCCCGAGCCTGATTGTGGGGTAGGAGGACGAAGACCGTACCCAGGATGGAGAGGTACCCTTCTGGTCTCCCCTAGACTATGCCTGGGACGACCGTCGAGATGTCTTCGCTCACCTTCCAGGATGGATCCAGGATCACCTCAAGACAAGCCGGGAACTCAGATAAGTAATCCAATCCCCCTCCTTCTTCCCCGTCCCGGGTTATGGGGAGGGATCCCGTGTATAGAAGCCCACAGTCTTTCCACCTGGGTCAAGGGGTCCCATATCCCCCCTAGAACCCCTCACCTTAGCCCCCTTGGTAGTTGTTTTCCCCGGTTCTGCGACCGGTCCCCCTGCCGTGGCGTCCACTATCCGGCGGCCTATCCTCAAACCTTAGCCCCCGGCTCCATTGCGGCCCGGCGTCCCCTCCGGCGGCCTGCCCTTAGAAATTTAGCCCCCGGCTCCATTGCGGCCCGGCGTCCCCTCCGGCGGCCTGCCCTTAGAAATTTAGCCCCCGGCTCCATTGCGGCCCCTCCGGCGGCCTGCCCTTAGAAATTTAGCCCCCGGCTCCACTGCGGCCCGGCGTCCCCTCCGGCGGCCTACCCTTAAAATTTAGGCCCCGGCTCCATTGCGGCCCGGCGTCTCCCCCCGCGGCCTACCCTTAAAACTTAGGCCCCGGCTCCTTGCGGCCCGGCGTCTCCTGCGGCCCGGCGTCTCCTCCGGCCCGGCGTCTCCTCCGGCTCGCCGTCTCCTCCGGCCCGCCGTCTCCTCTGGGGGATACCTTTAAAAATGTTGCAGCCGGCTTCATTGCGGCCCTCTGCGTTCGCGCGCTCGCCTGGCCACGCCCCCAGCCGGGAATTCAGCCCGCGCGCGCGGGCTTTTCAAATTCTTCTGGCTCCCCTGTGCAACCGCCGCCCCCCTCTTTCCTGGCGCCTGACGTCACTTCCCGGCGCCGAGACTCCCGGGGAACGTCGCTCCTGCCCGCACTTCCAGCCTCCCGGCTCGATAACTAACCCCACCACCGCAGCTTCAGCGCCCCCCCGCAGACAGCCAGTGCGACCCAGGGCCCCCGCAGTCACCGCTCCAGGCTGCCCAGCACCACTCGCCTCAGACTCCCGGTCTCTGCAAGACTGCAAAAAAAAAAAAAAGACCTTAAGCTTACCGCAAAACCGGCTCTCCTGTTATTACTCCAGGAGCACCTACCCCGGATTCCTGGTGCAGTTCACTTGCAGTGAGCTGTCCCCCCTCTAACACACAGCGCAGGGTTATAGAGCGACTTCAGTCCGGGAATATTAACAGCCCCCCCTCACCCTTCTACAGGTGCGAGATGTCAATCTCCTACACGCACTCCATTTCCAGGGGTATTCCAGCGTACTGTGGTCCTATCCACTTCCACCGTCTGTGTTTCTTGTGCTCCTGCCTATGTTCCTGTTTCCACTACCTAGTGTGTCAGTGTTCCTCACGTAGGGTCACTATTGGTGGGTTAATGTTCCTCATGTCCTATCTGCTGTCATATACCCGCCTATTACAGGGTCATTGACCCGTCCACTGTTTTCAACCTCAGCCTGTTCACTATCCAGTGTGCCAGTGTCTCCATTTACCTGTCTACTATACAGTGTGCCAGTGGTACCATGTGTCTGTCCACTACCCAGTGTGCCAGTGTTTCGCTTGCAATGGTCTACACCAGTGTGCCCGTGGCCTTCACCTGTGTGCCAGTGTCTTCTGTGTGCCAGCGTTTTCCTCCCGCTTGTCCACTATCCAGTGGGTCAGCGTCTCTACGCACTGGCCTACATCTCCGCGCCAGCGCTTTCCTGTCCCTGTCCACTATCCAGTGTGCCAGCGTCTGTGTACCCCAATACCCAGGTGCCAGTGTCTGTGCCATGCCTGTCTGCCCCAATACACAGGTGCCTTTGGGATCCTGCCCGCTATTCAGTGGGCCGGCGTTATGACGCGCATTTGTTTACTCTGGTGTTCCAGTGTCCTCTCGAGCCGCCTCACTATTCAGTGCGCCAGTGTTTCTTTACGCACCTGTTTACACCACCGTACCAGTGTTGTGTGAACCTACCCACGGTTTGGGGGGTCAGGTCTCTAATCGCACCTCTCTGTTTCTGCAGACAAAAGAATTTTTTTGTATATAGACCATCAAGTCCAGCATCCAGATTGACAGTACCACAAATCTGTCCACTTGCTTGTGTGCCAATGTCTCTATATGTCGGTCCACCTTCCAGGGTGCCAGTACCCTCTATCCAGAGTGTCTCTATGTACCTACCCACCATCCGGTGTGTTAGTGTTTCTTGAATGGGCCCCCTACCTCGTGTACCTGTTGGCTATACGCACCTGTATACTACAGCGTGACAAGGATTTGATGAGCCGCGTCAGCATTCACTCTCCAGTGTATCTTTACGCACCTACCCACCATGCGGTGTGCTAGTGTTTTCTTGCATGTGACCTCTATTTTGTGTGCCAGCGTTTCTATATGCACCTGTATACTACAGCGTGACAGTGATTTGATGAGCCTGCCCACTAGCCTTTGGGCCAGCACTTCTCCGAACCAGAGGCCAGATACAGCAACTGGCTTAAGTGCTTTGTTCAGCTTTTCCGCTCATCTCTGACCGAGGCGAGCACTCCATCCATCTCCGTCCCATGAGGCGGCACGGGAGCAGCTGTCACATTCAGTGCCAGTACTCCTGATCGATGATCCTGCCCGCTACCCAAGGGGCTAGCGTTTATCCACACCAGAGGCTGGTTACCGTAACAGGTATGTGTTCACTACTCTCGACCCAGAGAGTCGAACAGACTGAAGTCACCTAGTGGGTCAGCTATCTCCCTCATCTCCGACTGAAGCGAGGACTGGGTTCTGTAGGGACCCCATGATGCGCCACGGTTGCAACTGTCAATAGGTTGCTTCCCAGTGACCCAGGACTCTCTCTTACTTCAAACCATCCAGTCAGGTGACCAGGCGGTAAGCCAGGGTCCTTTGGACCAGTTCATTGTCCTTCCTTCCTGCACCAGCTATTTACTCACTTCCCAGTGATCTGCATCCATACGTCTGGAGTAACCTTGAGGTAAGGCTACACGCGACCATTTAACCGGAGAGTCGTGTGCTTCACCCCGGCAGCAAGCACGGACCCCATGACGCGGCTCAGCAGCAGCTCTCTTTTGGTCGCTTCCCAGTGACTCGAGACCTTCTCCTACCTCGCACATGCATGTAAGGTAACCACAAGGTAATGCTTCTTCTCCCTTGACCGTACGTTGGCTCCGTCGTTTTCTTAAAACAGCAGTCATTTTGGTTTCCAAATGAGGTAAGCAGGGTACAACTCTGTCGGCTAACCAGTATGTTGTCCGTTTTTACTTCCTGCCACCCTCCTCGGGTGGTTCATAGTATTTTTTGGTATCCGCCTATTTTTTGGCTTAGACCAGCCTTGGCTGCGCCCTCCACTAGGGTTCCGGCCAGGTACTGTACATATCCAAATCCATAGGCCGTTATTTACATTCTCTCTCTTTCAGATAGAGATCAGATTCCTCAGTCCCTTCTCAGTCAACAGATGAAGTTAAGAACCAGACACAGGAGCGTCCAATCATCGATTCCACGGAGGACCAGTCTCCCCAAGGGACTTCTAGTATCCTGATGGCCCAGTCATTGGGCTCACTCTTCTGGACAGATTGTAGGTTCCAATGTTTGTCTTCTGTCCTCTTTCCGCAACAGAATCCTCCAGGGAGCCCTGATTACTCAGGCCACTGGGTGTTTCCACCCGAACACTCTACACTACAGCGAGTGGTCTTCGCCAACACCTAGACATGACCTGCTTCAGTTTCAGGCCAAGAGGGGTCTTCTTTTCCTCTGTCCCGGGTCTGCCTCACTTCCCTCGTAACCATTCTAGATGGCTCTTGGAGATAAGCTAGATCTCTCTGTAGTCTCCGCCATACCAGATTCCATGTCCGCTTTCCACCGCTTGGTCTTAGCCGCTTGTGCATCCCTGCACTTTTCAAGCAGAGTTCCTGCCAGACCATTTGGACTCACATATTCTCGCTCATTTCCTTCCACTCGTCATCACTTCTAGTTATGACGTGATGACGCGTTTTAGAATAATATTAAGAATGTTTTATTCTTTCTCCCGTCATTCTCCCATCTTCCTCGCCAACTTCCAGGAATAGGCGTCCCTCCCCTGGTCGGCTAGCGCTTAAGCCAACGACTTAGTCCGAGCCCTTCTTGAGGTCCCCCTCGAAAGGGCCTTCCTTCTCCCACTCCAGGTCATACATCCCAGGTCTTGTTCCTTTTTGTCTTTCTCAGGAGTCCACCCCCATGGGGGTTCTCCTCCCCATGATTCACTGCAATGATTACCCAGTACCCGACTACAGAGTTCGAGTTTCTCCCAGTCACGTTACTGTAGATGCTCGGATTCCCTTCTCCTGTCGGCCACGTCACAGCGGAAATCGGTCCTGGGAATTCCTTTGACTCCTTAACCTTGTCATTTTTCTCTAGACCTCACAGGTTCTCTGTACCCCTTCCATACACAGGAGAATTATCTCCCGTATTATTTTCTCGCCCGCAGGCTGTTTCTTCCACTAGGGTCACATCACCCCTCGGGTGCTGTGGAACCAACGGGTCAAGTGTCCCTATGGCGGAATTCCCTTACACGCTTCTCGAGTATCCCGACTCCCTTGCAACCTTTTAGGCAGTCGTTTTCCCTTTTAGTCATTCTGCGGCTATAAGGGGCCAAGGCTCCTTTGGCCTCCACTTTCTGGCTCCTACCTCTACCAGGTGCCCTAGTTTTTCGCTCATTCTGACAGTCTCAAACGTAGTACCAGGGTCTGTCGAGTTCTTTCTCTCTTAGCCCGACCTATTGCTGTCAGTCGCCTTAGATCCTTAGCCTTCTTAGGTACAGACCTCAAAGGATGTAGTGTCTCCCTGATCATCCTATTCCCTAGCACACGCATTTTACACTAGTTCTTAGTACTCCCTAGTACTCTAACTTTTCTCCTATACTTCGACCCCTGGCCGGGTAGCGTTTCCTTACGGGGTCTAGGACCAGGTTCCGGTCAAGGAATCTTGTCTCTGCTAACCCTGTTTTCGGGTTTTTCTCTTCCCACCCTTGGGGACTGCTTTAGGACGTCCCATGGTTTCATGTGTCCCCCAATGAAGCGATAAAGAAAAGTAGATTTTGGGTACTCACCGTAAAATCTCTTTCTTGGAGCCTTCATTGGGGGGCACAGCACCCGCCCTTTTCTAAGACTTCAATGGATCCGGAATGTTATAGATTTCAAGCTTCTCCTCGTACTGCTTTTACACAAACTGATCTCCTCAGCTCCAGTCAGTGGGTGTATACTGCGGGGGAGGAGCCATCTTTCTTATTTGCATAGTGTCACCTCCTAGTCCCAGCAGCATACACCCATGGTTTCCTGTGTCCCCCAATGAAGGCTCCAAGAAAGAGATTTTACGGTGAGTACCCAAAATCTACTTTTTTCAGGGGATCCACCCCTACTGCAACTAATTTGTTGTCCCGGCCGAATACCAGCCAGCCCGATAATCTCAACAGGTAAGTCACCATTCAAATAAATACCAATCTATAAAGAAGCAAAATAAAATTAAAACTTATACATAAAACCAACAAACCATCATTAAAAACACTACATGCTAACCCACCCAGTCTCGATACTTCAATCTTATCCTTCTTACAAAAACGCACTACCGTACTTCCACGAAAAAAAGACACTGTCTTATATTTTATTTGCCCCGAAAAAAGCACTAGGTCTTATTTTCGGAGAGTGTAATACTAATATGAAAAGACTGACCCTCCCATCCTCTTTTTTTTTACTTTTTTTATTTTAATAATCCCACTAGGGGACTATAAGGATCAGAAGTCTATTCGCTCATTCATTTCTGTTGATCAAAGCAGCACAGCTCTGATCAGCATAAATGCTGCGTTGTTGTTACAGCTGCTGCTTTTCCGGCTTTAAGAGGAACTATGACATAATAACGACAGGATTCATCACATGACCTGTCGCTACCATGACAGCCTTCAGCTGCCGGTGATCACATCATGGGCCTCCGATGGCGGCGGGGAAATGCGCGTTTCTCGCTGCAACGATTTAAAACGCACTGTCACATTTTGACAGTGCGATTTAAGTGGTTAACAGGCGTGGGTGGATCGCGGATCCACCTGTGCCTGTAAGCCACACATGTCAGCTGTTCTAATCAGCAGACATGTGCAGGGATCGCCAGTGGCTCACTGCAGCAGCCAGCGGTGATCACCCCTTCATGATTTTGGATGTACCGTTACATCCTAGGTTATGAAGGGGTTAATACTATATTGCTATATTAACCATAACAATTTTTATACATTATCTCATTCTTATCCATGTTTTCCAGACAATGTCATCATTATAACATTTTTCATCAATAGACCCATAATCCCCACAATTCCAAATCCCTCATGTACATTCTTATTATTTTTCTTTTTCAGGGGATCCACCCCTACTACAACTAGTTTGTTGTCCTGGGCGAATACCAGCCAGCCCGGTAATCTCAACAGGTAAGTCACCATTCAAATAAATACCAATCTATGAAGAAGCAAAATAAAATTAAAACTTATACATAAAACCAACAAACCATCATTAAAAACACTACATGCTGGGGGGGCGTGGCCAGCAGGCAGCATGAGCGGTCGCATCTGAGAGCAGCTCCGCAGTCCAACGCTGATAAATACTATTAATCCTGCCGAAATTGGTGCCTAAATACACCTCCGGATTACCTGTGGTGCGGTGAGCATTCTGATCGGTACCATGAGCAGAGGTCGCAGCGCAGCGGCGGCTGAAAAGCTGAAGAAGTTTGCCCGGGACTCCCAGCAAGATGGCGTCGGCAAGCAGTCGGAGCGGGAATCCAGTGAGGCGGAGGAGGAGGAGAGCATGGAGGCCGGATCCAAAGAATCGCAGGAGCTAACCTTGCAGCAAGTTACTTCGCAATTACTTGCGGCGATCCAGGATTCAAAAGTGTCGCTGACGGGCAAAATCGAGGAGGTTAAGATCGATGTGGGACTCCTCCGGGTGGACCTGCAAAATCTGAGAGAGCGGGTAAAGGAGACGGAGCAGCGGATCTCCACGCTGGAAGACGACGCAAGAGCGACGCCGGGCAGATTGTCCTCTTTGGAAAGCGCGGCAAACAACTGGGCGCAAAGGGCTGACGATCTGGAAAACCGCCTGCGTCGCAATAATTTAAGAATTCTGGGGATGCCGGAGAGGGCAGAAGGGAGCGACCCATGTAAGTTCATGGAAACATGGCTCTCTGAAACTTTCCCTGATGCGATGCTGTCAGCGGCATTCGCTATAGAAAGAGCCCACCGGGTACCGGCCAGACCTCCTCCCCCGGGAGCGCAGCCTAGACCTCTCCTGGCCCGACTGTTGAGCAGCAGGGATAGAGATGCGATCCTTGGTGCGGCGCGACGCAAAGGCCCGATCCTACATAATAATGCTCCCATACTGATTTTCCCTGACTTCTCTGCGTCTCTCCAGAAAACGAGGGCATCCTTCATTCAGGTGAAAAAACGCCTTAGAGATCACCAAATTGCTTACTCCATGATCTTCCCGGCTCGTCTCAGAGTGGTTCATCAAGAGCGATCCTTGTTCTTTACTTCTCCTGCGGAGGCGGATGATTGGATCAACATGCTGAAGAGGAAGCGCTGATGCGTTACAGCCATGAGCGACGCCGGGAGGATCGCTGTTGTGATGGCGTCGCGGTTCTGATTTGTTTATTTCATCTCCTTTGGAGTGAGGTCGGTGATACGATTCTTTTTCCTGGGACGTCTGAAATCGCTGTTGCGATAGTTGTAGGATCATCCTATGCAGATATTCGGCGTCCTTTGATATTGAAGGCGCGAAATATTTTTGTTTCCTTCATCTCCCCTGCCATACGAGTGGAGCGGTGCTCGGGGTCGCAGTTGCGTCCGCGTCCTGCTCTTTTGGTTCCAGTTTGTTGAGAAATTGACGATTCCATCAGGATGCGCTGGTGCGCTTGCGACCCCCGGAAGCATGTGAGTTACTGGATGTGTTTATTATTGGCCTTCCATTGTGCCGGTCTCCAGGTTGGCCCCCCCTCGAGGCTGGGCAGCTGGAGGTTGCGCCTCTGAGTGTGTCGGGACCTGAGCTCACTGCGATCATTACTAAGTCCTGTTTGAGTTCTGGAATACTCGTCGCTGGTGGGACCGGACTGAACTGACTTCAGGCGGGACATGTGCCAGAACGCTGCTGCGGTGCCATGATCACCATCATGCGATCTTGAATTATCCTGCATCTTGCGATCCAAAATGGGACTTCACTCCGGGTTTGCAGTATTTGGCAACGCACTTAAGTTCAGGATGCTGAATTTTGTCTTTAGAGCTATATTAAGGTTTTTTAAGGTCACCATACATGATAATCACTTATAATTTGGGATTGCCTGCAAATTCTCCTCCCATTTCCTTTATATTCCTACCTCTTCTTCCCCCCTCTCAGTCTCACTTACTTGTTTAATCCCTCAGCCCCTTTTATCTCATCCTCATACCCATCCTTGCTATCCCATTCCCTATCTACCTCTAAGTCTTCTTTTGCTATTCTCTCCAGCTTCCCTCTTCAACCTTCCTCTCTCTTCCCCAATTTCCACCCAGAATGCCATCCGTTACCTCTCTTCTTCTTATATTTCTATATTTCCTCCTCCTCACACTCTCTCTTTTTCCGCCCATCTTAAGTTCTCTTCTCTCTCTTCTCTTCCCTTGCCCCCTTTCTCTCTTCCTCACCCCTTCCCCGCCCACCTTTCACTCCTCCATTCCACCCCCCCCCCCTTTTTTTTTTTTTTTCCTCTCTCTCTTCTCTTTCTTCTTCCCATATTTCTATGCCCATTCGCTTTGGGTTCTCTTACCCAAGTACGATTAATAGGCTATGTTGCAGGGTAATTCAATACGTTGGACTGCAGGAGAAGCTTAAGTCCTTGTTTCGAGGACACCCCCGTACCAAGTACACCATCTAGCCACGTTGGTTCACCCTGGTCGTTACTAGGGACACCCTCTCCTGGTCACACTACTGGATCAGTTCTTTCGGCTGTGTGTTTGCAACCGATAGTTTGTATTTAAGGGTACGTTTGCCCAAGTTCTACTGTGGGTTAAGTTTTTGACATTTCCCTATTAATTCAGTAAGAGATACATTTCAATGGCTTTAAGCTTGATGACATGGAATGTTAGGGGACTGGGCACATCCAGGAAACGGGCGGCAGTATTCGCACATATCAAAAAATCCAAAGCTCAGATTGTATGTTTACAAGAGACCCATTTGTTGTTGGAAACCACGAGAGTGCTTCAGAAGCCTTGGGTTCAATGGTCAGCTCACTCTGTTCATTCCTCATATTCGAGGGGAGTATCGGTACTAGTCCATAAAGCATTGCGGTGGGACCCGGGTAAGATTATAAAGGATAATGATGGGAGGTATGTGTTTATCCAGGCTCACATCGATGGGATCATGATAGTGATCTTAGCTATATACATCCCCCCTGCGATGGGAATCTCAATTTTGTATGAAGCGGCTAAGTTTGCCTCACAATTCCCACAAGCCTTGGTGCTCTGCATGGGGGACTTCAATTTCATTAGTAACACAGGGCTGGATAGATTCAACACCCGACAGGTCCCGATCTCCCCTACGATGCAAACTAGATTGAGTGCATTCCTCCAGGAGGTGGGGTGGTGCGACATGTGGCGTTTTTTTAACCCAGTACTGAGAGAATACACATGTTATACCCCAGGGAAAAACTCATTGTCTAGAATTGATTACATCTGTGGAAATGAAAGAGTCTGTGCCCATATACAATCGGTGTGTCATCTACCCAGATCAGTATCAGACCACTCTCCGGTATTTGTCAGCATTAAGTGGGAGGGTTGTAAATCTCGTAAAGTGTCACGGAAGATTAACCCTTGGTGGCTGTCACTCTTTGGTACCAATGACAGGATTCCTGATCAGCTCAGGGCATACACCGAGACGAACTCCGTGGAAGAGAATCACTCGGCCTATTGGGACGCGCTTAAGGCGTATTTGAGGGGTTGCTGTCACTCCTCTATCTCTTATGTCAAGAAACAGGCGGCCAGAGAGGAGGAGGAATTGGCCACTCAAAATAGAGTGCTTGAACATAGATTTACCTCAGACCCTTCTGAAGGAAACAGATTCCAGTGGCTACAGGCTGGGAGGAAATATCTTTTGTTCCTGCAAGATAAGGCTAAGAGACATGTCTTCTTCATGAACCAGAGATATTTTGAGCAAGGGAACCAATCTAGTAGTTTACTTGCGTTCCTGGTGCGCCAATCCACTAGCTCACCTGCGGTCCTTAAGATCAGAGACTCCGGTGGCGATTCAATCACCTCCGTCACTGGCATTCTGAAGGTGTTTCTGGACTTCTATAGGAACCTATATGAGTCCAGGCTGACTGTGTCAAGGGAGGAGATCGCTGAATACTTGCGGGATCTGGAGTTTCCCAGACTGACTTTGGCCCAGAGGTCGGCCTTGGATGAGCCCATTAGCATGGAAGAGATGGTGGAGGCGATGGGAGCCCTCAATAGGGGTAAGGCGTCTGGCCCAGATGGACTCCCGATTGAAATATTTGACAAGTATAGGGGGGAGCTGGCTCCAGCTCTCCTGGAGACGGCTGAGGCTTCGTTCCGCAGGGGACGGTTACCTGATTCCTTCTATGAGGCAACCATCGTGCTACTATTGAAACCAGATAAGGATCCATTGGATTGTGGCTCATACAGACCGATCTCTCTGTTGAACTCTGATTACAAAATTCTTACTAAAATTCTAGCAACTAGACTCAATAAAGTGATCTCCTCCATAATACATGAGGATCAGTCTGGATTCATTCCGGGTAGAAGTACCTCGGATAATCTGAGGAGGGCACAGGTGATTCTACAGATGGGCACCAAGTTAGAGGAGGATTGGGCTTTGGTCTCCCTGGATGCGGCCAAGGCCTTTGACTCTATAGAATGGCCATACCTGCTGGAGGTACTGCGGGCATTTGGTTTCGGCAACGATTTTATTAGATGGATTGAGATTATATATAAAGCTCCAACGGCTAACATTCAGGTGGGAGGCGGAGTATCGGAAACTTTCCCTTTGGGGAGGGGAACCAGGCAGGGGTGTCCTCTATCCCCTCTTCTGTTCGCCCTTGCCATGGAACCGTTGGCAGTGCGCATTCGGACGGACCCAATCTACCGGGGAGTGAGACATCGTAAGGGAGATGAACGTTTGTCTCTGTATGCAGACGACCTGTTATTGTTTGCTTCTGACCCGGATTCCTCCATTCCTAGAGCCGTAGAGTTAATCGACCGATTTGGGGAGTTCTCGGGCCTGTCAATAAATTGGTCAAAATCGTACCTCCTCTTCCTATCTCGGGACAGGAAGGAAATGATGAACACCCACATATGTAGAGTTCCAGTGGTGGATCATTTTAAATACCTGGGGATTATATTGACGGGAAACCCTTCGGAGATGATAGCAAGAAATATTGCCCCCTTATTATCACACCTCGGGGAGAAATTTAATAGATGGAGCCAACTCCCGCTCTCAGTGGCGGGAAGAATTAATCTCCTTAAAATGATAGTGCAACCAAAGTGTCTTTACATAACCCAACATGTATTCGTACAGATTCCTCGCTCTTTCTTTCGGTCCCTGGAATCTTTAATGATCACCTTTGTCTGGGGTCCTTCCAGATCAAGGGTCCAATTGGCCAAATTACAGAGACCCAGGGACATGGGGGGTATGGCCCTTCCTGATCTGTACATATACTATCTGGCCGGACAATTGAAATATTTGGGACAATGGACACTTCCTGGGGTGAGGGGTTCTCCGGAGGGTCTTCTGGCAGAGCTCACAGGTATGGATCTCCTATGGCCATTGTTGACGGACCACAAGAGGGCTCCTGAGGGTTGGGTCCTCCCAATACACAAACTGGGGGCCAGGGTCTGGAAAGAGGCTAAAACCATTTTTGGTTTCCATGATATGCCAACTGAGATACCCCTATGGGATAACCTGGACCTTCCACACTTTTGTGGGCTGCCGGGGTTTGGCGAATGGAGGAATCGAGGAATAGTCTCCCTGGGATCACTGGTCCGGGATGGTGATCTCCGCCCCTTTGCGCAACTGCGTGCAGAATTTGATTTGCCGGAATCTCATGGGTTTCAGTATCTCCAGATTAGGCACGCCTTTCGGGCTCAGTTCTCTGGTCGTGGGATTAGATTCTCTTCCTTTCCAGTCATTGGAATTATCAGATCACAGGGCCCTGGAGGCCTCATTTCCAAATTGTACTCCTCCCTTATCCGGGCCAAGGCCATGAACAGTCCTCTTTCTGTCCGGGAGAGGTGGAGTGTCAGGATCCCTGAAATTGATGATGTAGTGTGGGACGACATTGTCGAATCCCACACGCTAGTCTCTCCTGCAGTCAATAATAGACTGATTCAGTTATACATAATACACCAAAGTTATATGACTCCTCAGAGACTGAACAAGATGAAAAAGGTGAATAATCTGGTGGGGGTGGGTTGTCCAAGATGCGGGAGAGACGGTGCTGATTTCTGGCACATGATATGGGATTGCCGGGTCATTCTCTCCTATTGGAGTGAGGTTGTAACGACTCTGTCCACCATACTTCAGAAAGGAGTTGCTCTGTGCCCAATTCTGTGTCTATTTGGGGTGGTGGATGTACGCTCCTGGTCCCAAAGTGAAAACTTGCTAATAAAAAAGGTATTATTTTTGGCCCGGAAGGGCATTATACTAAATTGGATGGGCATCCACCCTCCAACTAGAGCCTCATGGATTGCATTGGTAAATGCTATAATTCCGTCAGAACACTATGTTTATAAGATAAGAGGTTCTTTAAATAAATTCGACAAAATATGGGGTAGATGGATGGGCTCGCCCTTGACCGGAGGATCACCCGGCTCCCTAGCTGATAGCCTACAGTCGGTACTGGCGTGATAGTAACTAATGGTACTCCGACGGGTGGAAAGGAGAAATACGTGGTTTATGATATAATGTATTGGGGATATTACGAGACCTCTGTAATCTGGGTTGCGCTTCTCTTATTGGTGTGGGCTTTTTGCCCCAGAATGGATATCTTTCGAGAACTGACACCTCTGCAATGATTAATGTGCTAAGGCCAGATTGAAAGTAATAGTTGTTGATTTAATTGTTGTTGCTTTATTACCCTGCTTATCAAACAGTATACGTGTATACTTGTAAAGTACAAATTGCTGACTTATCCTATAATGTAATGTCTTACTTAACCTTCAATAAAACGAGTTTAAAAAAAAAAAACACTACATGCTAACCCACCCAATCTCGATACTTCAATCTTATCCTTCTTACAAAAACGCACTACCGTACTTCCACGAAAAAAAGACACTGTCTTATATTTTATTTGCCCCGAAAAAAGCACTAGATCTTATTTTCGGGGAGTGTAATACTAATATGAAAAGACTGACCCTCCCATCCTCTTTTTTTTACTATTTTTATTTTAGTAATCCCACTAGGGGACTATAAGGATCAGAAGTCTGATCGCTCATTCATTTCTGTTGATCAAAGCAGCACAGCTCTGATCAGCATAAATGCTGCGTTGTTGTTACAGCTGCTGCTTTTCCGGCTTTAAGAGGAACTATGACATAATAGCGACAGGATTCATCACGTGACCTGTCGCTACCATGACAGTCTTTAGCTGCCGGTGATCACATCATGGTCCTCCGATGGCGGCGGTGAAATGCGCGTTTCTCACTGCAACGATTTAAAACGCACTGTCACATTTTGACAGTGCGATTTAAGTGGTTAACAGGCGTGGGTGGATCGCGGATCCACCTGTGCCTGTAAGCCACACATGTCAGCTGTTCTAATCAGCAGACATGTGCAGGGATCGCCACTGGCTCACTGCAGCAGCCAGCGGTGATCACCCCTTCATGATTTTGGATGTACCGTTACATCCTAGGTTATGAAGGGGTTAATACTATATTGCTATATTAACCATAACAATTTTTATACAATATCCCATTCTTAAGGCCCCGTTACACGCAACGATGTATCTAACGATATATCGCCAGGGTCACGGATTCCGTGATGCACATCCGGCATCGTTAGCGACGTCGTTGCGTGTGACAGGAAGGAACGACCGTTAACGATGGAAAATACTCACCTTATCGTCCATCGTTGACACGTCTTTCCTTTTCAAAACATCGTTGATTGTAGAGGTCGCAGGTAGTTCGTCGTTCCCAAGGCAGCACATATCGATACGTGTGACACCTCGGGAACGACGAGCTACAGCTTACCTGCGGCTGACGGCAATGCGGAAGGAAGGAGGTGGGCGGGATGTTACGGCCGCTCATCTCCGCCCCTCCGCTTCTATTGGACGGCCGCTTAGTGACGTCGCTGTGACGCCGCATGAACCGCCCCCTTAGAAAGGAGGCGGTTCACCGGCAACAGCAACGTTGCAGGGAAGGTAAGTCTGTTTGACGGCTCCTAACGATTTTGTGCGCCACGGGCAGCAATTTGCCTGTGACGCACAAACAGCGGGGCGGGTGCTTTCACCAGTAATATTGCTGCGTGTAACACCCCCTTTATCTATGTAATCCAGACAATGTCATCATTACAACATTTTTCATCAATAGACCTATAATCCCCACAATTCCAAATCCCTCATATACATCCTTATTATTTTTCTTTTTCAGGGGATCCACCCCTACTACAACTAATTTGTTGTCCCGGGCGAATACCAGCCAGCCCGGTAATCTCAACAGGTAAGTCACCATTCAAATAAATACCAATCTATGAAGAAGCAAAATAAAATTAAAACTTATACATAAAACCAACAAACCATCATTAAAAACACTACATGCTAACCCACCCAATCCCGATACTTCAATCTTATCCTTCTTACAAAAACGCACTACCGTACTTCCACGAAAAATTTTTTGCCCCAAAAAAAGTACTAGGTCTTATTTTTTTGGGGAGTGTAATACTAATATGAAAAGACTGACCCACCCATCCACTTTTTTTTTACTTTATTTTACTTTACTAATCCCACTAGGGGACTATAAGGATCAGAAGTCTATTCGCTCATTCATTTCTGTTGATCAGAGCAGCAAATCTCTGATCAGCAGAAATGCTGCGTTCTTGTTACAGCTGCTGCTTTGCTGGCTTTAACAGGAACTATGTCATGATAGCGACAGGATTCATCACATGACCTGTCGCTACCATGACAACCATCGGCTGCCCGTGATCATGTAGCACCCCTGAGACTAGTCGCTACAGGGTATATCATTATATCCTCCCCGGGCAGGTCAAGATGTTAATCTGGTAAGTTCTACACACACCTCACACCACCATACAGCAGGGAGAAGCAGTCACTAGGAAAGGGTTAACAATGTTTCTACAAACACAGTTAGGAAGTGACTCAGCCAGTTCTTAGCAAACCCAAGTAGCCATGACAACTTGCAAAGGTGTGGGCATAGGCAGTTAGGAGTAGAGACACTATTGGCCCGGCAGAACAAGCTTAGACACGAAACAGAGCCGACGCACAGTGTGCAGCTCCCCTCAGGGAGGCTGTCAGGCCTTCAGGGAGGCAGAACAGAGCTGTCTGGATGTAACACCAAACAGACAGCATAACCAAGCTGGGGCCAGTAACATCTAGAGAAAGACGGGACCCGGCATTTGCACTCGTGGACTAAAAGGGGTGCAGTCGCCAGAGCATGGGACTGAGCACAGAAGAGGTACAGAGCCCTAGTTCGGGTTGCTGGGGCGTGACAGCAGAGAGAGTGAGAGAGAGAGCCTGGGGAGATGGGACAGAGGTCCGACCCACGAGAGGCTAAGGCTGCCGCCACTACGGACCGGGACCGGGGAAGAGTACAGAGTTGTGCATGGAGGAGAAAAAACCTGACTCTGTGAGTAGCTGCCACTGCCCTGCGCTCCGGCGCTCCCATGGACTGCCGCCCCCGTTCTCACCAACCTTCCTGGGCACCCCGCTCCGTCCGTGGGAAGCGATACTGTCTCGGCTGCACCTAACACCTGCCCCGGAGAGAGACTGTGCAGCGGCGGCTAATTCCTGGCCGCATACCAAGTGTTGCGCTGCAAAGCATCCCCGCTGAGCATCCAGTACTGCCCTTGGGAGAGGACTAGTCGCAGGAAGGGTCAGCGGCGGAGGAGGCCGGGACCCCAGTCACTACTGCAATCGGTGACACGCTTCCCAGGGGCTTGTCACCCTCATTCCATCCCCGTCTGTATTGGACACTTGTCCGTTTGCTGTTTTTGTGTTTTTTTTCATGTAGCGGACGGGGTCATGGAACCGGGTCAGGCCAGTCACAGCTACCCCAAAGAATCACTGGCCCACTGACGAGTAACCTAAGGCCCCGTGGACGCTACAATCACATCACAGGGCCTCCGATGGCGGCGGGGAAAGGCGCGTTTCCCGCTGCAGCGATTTAAAATGCAGTGTCACATTTTGACAGCGCGATTTAAGTGGTTAACAGGCATGGGTGTGTTGCGGATCCACCTGTGCCTGTTAGCCACGCATGTCAGCTGTTCTAATCGACAGACATGTGCAGGGAGCGTCACTGGCTCACTGCAGCAGCCAGCGGTGATCACCCCTTCATGATTTTGGATGTACCGTTACATCCTAGATTATGAAGGAGTTAATACTATATTGCTATATTAACCATAACAATTTTTTTACAATATCCCATTCTTAAGGCCCCGTTACACGCAACGACGTATCTAACGATATCTCGCCAGGGTCACGGATTCCGTGATGCACATACGGCATCTTTAGCGACATCGTTGCGTGTGACAGCAAGGAACGACCGTTAACAATGGAAAATACTCATCTTATCGTCCATCGTTGACACGTCTTTCCTTTTCAAAACATCGTTGATTGTAGAGGTCGCAGGTAGTTCGTCGTTCCCAAGGCAGCACATATCGATACGTGTGACACTTCGGGAATGACTAGCTACAGCTTACCTGCAGCTGACGGCAATGCGGAAGGAAGGAGGTGGGCGGGATGTTACGGCCGCTTTTCTCCGCCCCTCTGCTTCTATTGGACGGCCACTTAGTGACGTCGCTGTGATGCCGCACGAACCGCCCCCTTAGAAAGGAGACGGTTCGCCGGCAACAGCAACGTTGCAGGGAAGGTAAGTCCGTGTGATGGCTCCTAACGATTTTGTGCGCCACGGGCAGCAATTTGCCCGTGACGCACAAACGACGGGGCGGGTGCTTTCACCAGTGATATCGCTGCGTGTAACACCCCCTTTATCCATGTATTCCAGACAGTGTCATCATTATAACATTTTTCATCAATAGACCTATAATCCCCACAATTCCAAATCCCTCATATACATTCTTATTATTTTTCTTTTTCAGGGGATCCACCCCTACTACAACTAATTTGTTGTCCCGGGCGAATACCAGCCAGCCCGGTAATCTTGACAGGTAAGTCACCATTCAAATAAATACCAATCTATGAAGAAGCAAAATAAAATTAAAACTTATACATAAAACCAACAAACCATCATTAACCCTAGAACGCATACCTGGGGCCTCACAGGCCTGCTAGGTTATTTGTTTTCTATTGTTGATTTCTATGGTTGCGCATTCTAGGGTTAAAAACACTACATGCTAACCCACCCAATCTGGATACTTCAATCTTATCCTTCTTACAAAAACGCACTACCGTACTTCCACAAAAAAAACCACTGTCTTATATTTTATTTTCCCCGAAAAAAGCACTAGGTCTTATTTTCGGGGGATTCATCACATGACATGTCGCTGCCATGAAAACCATCGGCTGCCCGTGATCACATCGGGGCCTCCGATGGCGGCGGGGAAAGACGCTTTTCCCGCTGCAGCGATTTAAAACGCACTGTCACATTCTGACAGTGAGATTTAAGTGGTTAACAGGCGCGGGTGTATCGTGGATCCACCTGTGCCTGTAAGCCACACATGTCAGCTGTTCTAATAGGCAGATATGTGCAGGGATCGTCACTGGCTCACTGCAGCAGCCAGCGGTGATTACCCCTTCATGATTTTGGATGTACATCCTAGGTTGTGAAGGGGTTAATACTATCTTCCTATATTAACCATAACAATTTTTATACATTATCTCATTCTTATCCATGCATTCCAGAGAATGTCATCATTATAATGTTTTTCATCAATAGATCCATAATGTCCACGATTCCAAATCCCTCATATACATTCTTCTTATTATTTTTCTTTTTCAGGGGATCCACCCCTACTGCAACTAATTTGTTGTCTCGGGCGAATACCAGCCAGCCCGGTAATCTCAACAGGTAAGTCACCATTCAAATAAATACCAATCTATGAAGAAGCAAAATAAAATTAAAACTTATACACAAAACCAACAAACCATCATTAAAAACACTACATGCTAACCCACCCAGTCTCGATACTTCAATCCTATCCTTCTTACAAAAATGCACTACACTGTCATATATTTTTTTTTGCCCCGAAAAAGCACTAGGTCTTATTTTTTGGGGAATGTAATACTAATATGAAAAGACTGACCCGCACATCCACTTTTTTTTTTACTTTTTTTTATTTTACTAATCCCACTAGGGGACTATAAGGATCAGAAGTCTGATCGCTCATTTATTTCTGTTGATCAGAGCAGCACATTTCTGATCAGCAGAAATGCTGCGTTCTTATTACAGCTGCTGCTTTGCCGGCTTTAACAGGAACTATGTCATGATAGCGACAGGAGTCATCACATGACCTGTCGCTACCATGACAACCATCGGCTGCCCGTGATCATGTAGCGCCCCTGAGACTAGTCGCTACAGGGTATATCATTATATCCTCCCTGGGCAGGTCAAGATGTTAATCTGGTAAGTTCTACACACACCTCACACCACCATACAGCAGGGAGAAGCAGTCACTAGGAAAGGGTTAACAATGTTTCTACAAACACAGTTAGGAAGTGACTCAGCCAGTTCTTAGCAAACCCAAGTAGCCATGACAACTTGCAAAGGTGTGGGCATAGGCAGTTAGGAGTAGAGACACTATTGGCCCGGCAGAACAAGCTTAGACACGAAACAGAGCCGACGCACAGTGTGCAGCTCCCCTCAGGGAGGCTGTCAGGCCTTCAGGGAGGCAGAACAGAGCTGTCTGGATGTAACACCAAACAGACAGCACAACCAAGCTGGGGCCAGTAACATCTAGGGAGAGACGGGACCCGGCACTTGCACTCGTGGACTAAAAGGGGTGCAGTCGCCAGAGCACGGGATTGAGCACAGAAGAGGTACAGAGCTCTAGTTCGGGTTGCTGGGGCGTGACAGCAGAGAGAGAGAGAGAGCCTGGGGAGATGGGACAGAGGTCCGACCCACGAGAGGTTAAGGCTGCCGCCACTACGGACCGGGACCGGGGAAGAGTACAGAGTTGTGCATGGAGGAGAAAAACCTGACTCTGTGAGTAACTGCCACTGCCCTGCGCTCCGGCGCTCCCATGGACTGCTGCCCCCGTTCTCACCAACCTTCCTGGGCACCCCTCTTCGTCCGTGGGAAGCGATACTGTCCCGGCTGCACCTAACACCTGCCCCGGAGAGAGACTGTGCAGCGGCGGCTAATTCCTGGCCGCATGCCAAGTGTTGCGCTGCAAAGCATCCCCGCTGAGCATCCAGTACTGCCCTTGGGAGAGGACTAGTCGCAGGAAGGGTCAGCGGCGGAGTAGGCCGGGACCCCAGTCACTACTGCAACCGGTGACGTGCTTCCCAGGGGCCTGTCACCTTCATTCCATCCCCGTCTGTATTGGACACTTGTCCGTTTGCTGTTTTTGTGTTTTTTTTCATGTAGCCGACGGGGTCATGAAACCGGATCAGGCCAGTCACAGCTACCCCAAAGAATCACTGGCCCACTGATGAGTAACCTAAGGCCCCGTGGACGCTACAATCACATCACGGGGCCTCCGATGGCAGCAGGGAAAGGCGCGTTTCCCGCTGCAGCGATTTAAAACGCAGTGTCACATTTTGACAGCGCGATTTAAGTGGTTAACAGGCATGGATGTGTTGCGGATCCACCTGTGCCTGTTAGCCACGCATGTCAACTGTTCTAATCGGCAGACATGTGCAGGGATCGCCAGTGGCTCACCGCAGCAGCCAGCGGTGATCACCCCTTCATGATTTTGGATGTACCGTTACATCCTAGGTTGTGATGGGGTTAATACTATCTTGCTATATTAACCATAACAATTTTTGCACAATATCCCATTCTTATCCATGTTTTCCAGACAGTGTCATCATTAGAACATTTTTCATCAATAGATCCATAATCCCCACAATTCCAAATCCCTCATATACATTCTTCTTATTTTTCTTTTTCAGGGGATCCACCCCTACTACAACTAATTTGTTGTCCCGGGCGAATACCAGCCAGCCCGGTAATCTCAACAGGTAAGTTGCCATTCAAATAAATACCAATCAATGAAGAAGCAAAATAAAATTAAAACCTCTAGATAAAACCAACAAACCATCATTAGCCTCTACACGACATTTGACGTTTTGGGTACGTCATGATGAAAGTCCATGCCATTCTGACCAAAGACGTATCCAGTATGCCATGGTGATCGCTGTACCCCCGCCATCGCAGCCAGATCTCCAACTGATCTTGTGGCCTGGACCCGGCGCTCACTGCCAGGAGTGGTGACTGCGCCGCTCCCAGTAGTTTAACCCCCTAAATGCTACGATCAATACGATCGCAACATTCAGGAGGCGGGGAAAGGAATCACTTTTCCCTGGCGATCGGGCTCCTGTAATGTGATTACAGGGATCCAATCGCTGCCTGGGTCGTCAACGTGACGACGCTGGGTCACCCAACTATGGAGTGCCTCACAGATCATGCCGGATGCACGGCCTGTGAGGTGAAGTAACGATCGCGGGTCGCAACATTCAGGAGGTAGGGAGAGGAATCGCTTACAGTTAGGTCCAGAAATATTTGGACAGTGACACAATTTTCGCGAGTTGGGCTCTGCATGCCACCACATTGGATTTGAAATGAAACCTCTACAACAGAATTCAAGTGCAGATTGTAACGTTTAATTTGAAGGTTTGAACAAAAATATCTGATAGAAATTGTAGGAATTGTACACATTTCTTTACAAACACTCCACATTTTAGGAGGTCAAAAGTAATTGGACAAATAAACCAAACCCAAACAAAATATTTTTATTTTCAATATTTTGTTGCGAATCCTTTGGAGGCAATCACTGCCTTAAGTCTGGAACCCATGGACATCACCAAACGCTGGGTTTCCTCCTTCTTAATGCTTTGCCAGGCCTTTACAGCCGCAGCCTTCAGGTCTTGCTTGTTTGTGGGTCTTTCCGTCTTAAGTCTAGATTTGAGCAAGTGAAATGCATGCTCAATTGGGTTAAGATCTGGTGATTGACTTGGCCATTGCAGAATGTTCCACTTTTTTGCACTCATGAACTCCTGGGTAGCTTTGGCTGTATGCTTGGGGTCATTGTCCATCTGTACTATGAAGCGCCGTCCGATCAACTTTGCGGCATTTGGCTGAATCTGGGCTGAAAGTATATCCCGGTACACTTCAGAATTCATCCGGCTACTCTTGTCTGCTGTTATGTCATCAATAAACACAAGTGACCCAGTGCCATTGAAAGCCATGCATGCCCATGCCATCACGTTGCCTACACCATGTTTTACAGAGGATGTGGTGTGCCTTGGATCATGTGCCGTTCCCTTTCTTCTCCAAACTTTTTTCTTCCCATCATTCTGGTACAGGTTGATCTTTGTCTCATCTGTCCATAGAATACTTTTCCAGAACTGAGCTGGCTTCATGAGGTGTTTTTCAGCAAATTTAACTCTGGCCTGTCTATTTTTGGAATTGATGAATGGTTTGCATCTAGATGTGAACCCTTTGTATTTACTTTCATGGAGTCTTCTCTTTACTGTTGACTTAGAGACAGATACACCTACTTCACTGAGAGTGTTCTGGACTTCAGTTGATGTTGTGAACGGGTTCTTCTTCACCAAAGAAAGTATGCGGCGATCATCCACCACTGTTGTCATCCGTGAACGCCCAGGCCTTTTTGAGTTCCCAAGCTCACCAGTCAATTCCTTTTTTCTCAGAATGTACCCGACTGTTGATTTTGCTACTCCAAGCATGTCTGCTATCTCTCTGATGGATTTTTTCTTTTTTTTCAGCCTCAGGATGTTCTGCTTCACCTCAATTGAGAGTTCCTTAGACCGCATGTTGTCTGGTCACAGCAACAGCTTCCAAATGCAAAACCACACACCTGTAATCAACCCCAGACCTTTTAACTACTTCATTGATTACAGGTTAACGAGGGAGACGCCTTCAGAGTTAATTGCAGCCCTTAGAGTCCCTTGTCCAATTACTTTTGGTCCCTTTAAAAAGAGGAGGCTATGCATTACAGAGCTATGATTCCTAAACCCTTTCTCCGATTTGGATGTGAAAACTCTCATATTGCAGCTGGGAGTGTGCACTTTCAGCCCATATTATATATATATTTGTATTTCTGAACATGTTTTTGTAAACAGCTAAAATAACAAAACTTGTGTCACTGTCCAAATATTTCTGGACCTAACTGTATGTCTCCCTGGCGATTGGGCCCCTGTTATGCGATACCTTGTTAACCCTGCGTCATCACCATGATGACCTAGGGTTACAGAACTACGGACCATGCTGCCTGCATGATGTGTAAGGTGAAGTGTGAGAGCTGCTGATGCCGTGACACTTATAATTCCCTGCAGTGATCAAGTTCTGCAGGCGATTATATCAGTGATCAGATCACTGACACTTAGGCCGGCTTCTCACTTGCGATTTTCTCGCAGTAGTGCAATGCGAAAAATTCTCGCATTGCACTTGGACCCATGTTAATCAATGAGGCAGCTCCCATCTGCTATTTCTTTGTCGCTCCATTGGGAGACCCAGACAATTGGGTGTATAGCTTCTGCCTCTGGAGGCCACACAAAGTATTACACTTTTAAAAAAGTGTAACCCCTCCCCTCTGCCTATACACCCTCCCGTTGACCACGGGCTCCTCAGTTTTATGCTTTGTGTGGAAGGAGGCACACATCCACTCATGCATTCTCATACATAGTTATGACGGATGGAAGAAAAGAGGACCCCTATGGGGTCCCCGGCATGTTCCCTTCTCACCCCACTATGTCGGCGGTGTTGTTAAGGTTGAGGTATCCATTGCGGGTACAGAGGCTGGAGCCACATGCCGTCTCCTTCACCATCCCTTATGCGGCTCTGGGAGAAGTGGGAGCATAAACGGTCATCCACGTGCTGGGACCGTGCTCCATCCGCAGCCCCTGGTGGAACCTGCCGGACCGGAGCTTCTTCACCCCCAGGGACCGGGCCCTGCAACTTTAGTACTTTTGGTACTCTGTGTCCCCATGTGGGGACTGTACAGGGAGGGTGGTCGCTCCTTCTCCCCGGAAGTCCCGCGGTAGTTCCGTCCGTTTTTTTTTTTGGCAGACTTCCGCGCCCACCGTGCTTGCTTGTCGGGCACGGTCGTAAATTTAGTCCCCGGCTTTGCCGCGGCCTAGTCGCGAAAAATCCCGCCCCCGGGCCTGCCTGTCAGGGGTAAGGGCGGGATTACCGACATGACGTCGGCTTTGAGGGCTGGAGCATCTTTGCATGTCTCCTCCCCCCCTCATTGACCACTTTGGGGCCTCCAGATTCCCGCTTTTTGCCGGCGCCGCCCGCGGCTCCACGCCCCCCCTGAGAGCTCCGGCGGCCATTTTTGGCATTCTGCCGGTGTATGCTTCTCAGCTGCAAAGCTCTACAGCTCCGGGGGATCCACGACAGGGAATCTGGAGGACACACCGCTCGTTAGCGGTTGGTAACCCACACCGGTCACCCGGTGCTGGTTCCCCTAGGGTGCCGGGATATATATATATATATTCGGAAAGGCTGTATACCCTTTTCCCATATACCCTCAGTGGTCACTCTCCTGAGAGACACCGATTGCTTACAGCATGTCGTCCACAAGGAGCAAAGCCCCTAAGACACAGACTTTTTTCGCGGCCTGTACCTCTTGTAGGGCTATGTTGCCTGCGGGATCCACCTACCCTCACTGTGATCAATGCACGACTCCTGCCACGCTTGCTCAGCCGGAGCCTCGGGCACTGGTGGGCCCCTCGGCTCATGTAGATCCCCCTGCTCCCCCTTAGCAGTCAGCAGGGACAGAGACACCGTCGTTGGCCTCTTTCGCTGAGACACTCTCCCAGTCACTTTCTCAATCCATTGCACAGTCTATGGACAAATGGTCATCTAAGCTGCTTGAGGCATTACAGTCCAGACCGGACCCTTCACAGGCCCCGGCCCCTGTTCGTTTGTCTCCTCCAGGCCCTTCTCGGTCCGCGCCGCATCGCGCTCCCAGGATAGCCTAGGTCCCAGGCGGAGGACTCCTGCCCGGATCGCAGCCCCAGGCCGGCTAAGCAGCCTCGCTGGGACTCTTCCCCGGCCTCCTCATACTGCTCTGGATCTCAGCTTGAGGACTCTCAGGAAGACGAGGCGGACGTGGGAGCTCAGGGCTCTGACCCTGACTTCACCCTTAACCTTGATGCCCCTGAAGGGGACGCCTTAGTAAATGATCTTATCTCGTCCATCAACGAGGTGTTGGATCTCTCACCCCCACCTCCTCCTGCAGAGGAGCCGGCTTCTCGGCAGGAGAAACACCAATTTCGATTTCCCAAACGTACTCGCAATACGTTTTTTGATCACTCTAACTTCAGGGACGCTGTCCAGAAGCCCAGAGCGGTTCCGGACAAGCGCTTTGCTAAACGGCACACTGACACGCGTTATCCCTTTCCACCTGAAGTCGTTAAGGGCTGGGCACACTCCCCCAAGGTTGATCCTCCAGTCTCTAGATTGGCCGCTAGGTCCGTTGTGTCTGTTGCCGATGGCTCATCCCTGAAGGATGCCACTGACAGACAGATAGAGCTCTTGGTGAAGTCTATTTATGAGGCTACGGGCGCATCTTTTGCCCCGGCCTTTGCGGCCGTGTGGGCTCTCCAAGCAATCTCGGCATGTCTGACTGAGATTAATGTCGTCACGCGGAATTCTGCCCCGCATGTTTCATCCTTGACCTCTCAGGCATCAGCATTTTCGTCCTACACCATGAACGCCGTCCTGGACTCCGCTAGCCGTACGGCCGTGGCATCCGCTAACTCATGAGACTGGAGGATCCACCTTGGGACAGTGAGCCCAACCCTTAACGACTTCAGATGGGAAGGGGTAACGCGTGTCAGTGAGGCGCTTAGTAAAGCGCTTGTCCGGGACCGCTCTGGGCTTCTGGACATCGTCCCTGAAGTTAGAGTGATCAAGAAACGTATTGCGTGTACGTTTGGGGAACCGAAACTGGTGTTTCTCCTGCTCTCAGGGCCACTCGGTGATCCCTTACTTGGACGATCTCCTAGTCAGGGCTCCTTCTCTGGTGGCGTGTCAACGGAGTCTTACCGTCACTCTGGCGACTCTCCAACAGTTCGGGTGGATCATCAATTTCCCGAAATCCAAGTTGACGCCGACCCAATCACTGACTTACCTCGGGATGGAGTTCCATACCCAGCCAGCGTTAGTCAAGCTACCGTGGGACAAACAGCTTTCTCTGCAGGCGGGAGTGCAGTCCCTTCTTCGGGGTCAGTCACACTCCTTAAGGCGCCTCATGCACTTCCTGGGGAAGATGGTTGCAGCTATGGAGGCAGTGCCATTTGCGCAATTCCATCTACGGCCACTCCAATGGGACATTCTTCGCAAATGGGACAAGAGTTCGGCTTCTCTCGACAAGAACATCTCTCTTTCCCTCGCAACCAAAACATCTCTTCGGTGGTGGCTCCTCCCCACATCTCTGTCCCGGGGGAAAATCCTTCCTACCCCCAACCTGGGCCGTGGTCACCACGGACGCGAGCCTGTCAGGTTGGGGAGCGGTCTTTCTTCACCACAGGGCTCAAGGAACCTGGATTCCAATAGAATCATCCCTTCAGATCAATATCCTGGAGATAAGGGCAGTATATCTAGCCCTATTGGCTTTCCATCGGTGGCTGGAGGGCAGGCAGATCCGAATCCAGTCGGACAACGCCACTGCCGTCGCCTACATCAACCACCAAGGCGGCACTCGCAGTCGTCAAGCCTTCCAGGAAGTCCGACGGATTCTGCAGTGGGTGGAAAACGCAGACTTCACCATCTCCGCAGTTCACATCCCGGGCGTAGAAAACTGGGAAGCAGATTTTCTCAGTCGTCAGGGCATGGACGTGGGGGAATGGTCTCTTCACCCAGACGTGTTTCGAGAGATCTGCCACTGCTGGGGAACGCCGGACGTCGATCTCATGGCGTCACGACACAACAACAAGGTCCCGGCCTTCATGGCACGGTCTCAGGATCACAGAAGCTCTGGCCGCGGACGCTTTGGTCCAGGATTGGTCGCAGTTTCGACTGCCATATGTGTTTCCCCCTCTGGCGATGCTGCCCAGGGTACTACGCAAAATCCGGTCCGACTGCCGTCGCGCCATTCTCGTCGCTCCAGACTGGCCGAGGCGGTCGTGGTATCCGGATCTGTGGCATCTCACGGTGGGTCAACCGTGGGCACTTCCAGACCGCCCAGACTTGCTGTCCCAAGGCCCGTTTTTCCATCTGAATTCTGTGGCCCTCAACCTGACTGTGTGTCCATTGAGTCCTGGCTCCTAGCGTCTTCAGGGTTATCTCAGGATGTAATTGCCACCATGAGACAAGCCAGGAAACCAATGTCCGCCAAGATCTATCACAGGACTTGGCAAATCTTCTTATCCTGGTGCTCTGATAACGGTTTTTCTCCATGGCCGTTTGCCTTACCCACATTTCTTTCATTCCTACAATTTGGAATGGATATGGGTTTGTCCCTCGGCTCTCTCAAGGGCCAAGTGTCGGCGCTCTCCGTGTTTTTTCAAACGCGACTAGCCAGACTTCCGCAGGTCCGCACGTTCCTGCAGGGGGTTTGCCACATGGTCCCACCTTGCAAACGTCCGTTGGAACCTTGGGATCTTAACAGGGTCCTGACGGCTTTTCAAAAGCCGCCTTTTGAGCCGTTGCGGGATGTCTCTCTCTCCCGTCTTTCTCAGAAGGTGGCCTTCCTGGTTGCAGTCACATCACTTCGGAGAGTGTCGGAGCTTGCAGCGCTGTCATGCAAATCTCCTTTCCTGGTTTTCCACCAGGATAAGGTGGTTTTGCGTCCTGTCCCGGAATTCCTCCCTAAGGTGGTATCCCCTTTTCATCTAAATCAGGATATCTCCTTTCCTTCCTTTTGCCCTAATCCAATTCACCAGTGTGAGAAGGATTTACACTCCTGGCCGCTGTTACCTGCACTCAGCTCCAGAGCTGTAATCTGAGCTCCAGCGTCTGCCTGATCTGTCTGCAGCTGTGCTGACCTGACCAGCAATCGCCGGGGAATCCATCACTCGGTGCTCGCTGTTCAGGCTGCACTCTGGAGCTCAGGGGACAGCTCCGGGGTTCAGTGCATGTAACCGCGGCCAGGACTGGTTTTACAGGAGATTCCTCCGGTAGCCAGGCTGACCCGGTATGCAAGTGTCAGGATCCGTGTGACATGCGCATGCCACCCGGATTCTGACTTGCATGGGGGTGAGAGAGCTGAGAATCGCATCAAATCGCAGCATGCTGCGATTTCAAGGAGAGCCCGTGTATCGTCTGGAAAAACAGGGAAATGGAGACAGCCTCATTAGAAACCATTTGCAAGATTGCAAACCGTTTCTCAATGCGAGGGAATTTGCAGGACAAAAACGCTAGTGGAGAAGAGGCCTTAGGCTGAGACCACACGTGAGTTAGCGCAAGTTCTCGCATGACACTCGGCTCACACTCGCAGCACAGCGAGAGCCGAGTGTCATGCGAGTGCAATGCAACTGTGGTCCGATCGTGCGATCAGACCAGTTGCGGAGGGGAGGGCCAACACTGCAGAGGGGAGGAGGAGGGCAGGGCCGGCGCTGAGGAGGGGAGGGCCGGTGCTGCGAAGGAGAGGGAGGGATTTATTTCCCTATCTCCTCCATTGCCGGCTGATGTGAGAATCGCACTGCACTCGCGGTACACCAGTGTAATGCGAGAGCAATGCAATGTTTTAATAGCATACGGAGAACAGTGAAAGCTGGGCACTAATCACTGACCGCTCCACCACACACACGTGGTACTCCTATTACAATCCACCGATGCTGCGGGACCAACTTGCTCCGGTAAAAAAAAGCAATAAACTACTAGAGGTGCTCCTGCCAAGCATAGAACAGTCCACTAGAAAAATTGAGAGAGCAGGGCACTAACTCAGTGGTAGTTTAAAAATACCTTTATTTCAGCATACAGGTTACATCAAAAACGTGGGGGGAGGAGAAAACACAGATGTCCGGCACAACAGATGACGGCCGTTTCGTGCTCAGCAAGCAATTCAACAGATCTACCTAGATAGGGTAGATCTGTTGAAGTGCTTGCTGAGCACGAAACGGCTGTGCCGAACGTCTGTGTTTTTTCCTCCCCCCACATTTTTGATGTAACCTGTATGCTGAAATAAAGGTATTTTTAAGCTACCACTGAGTTAGTGCCTTGCTCTCTCAATTTTTCCAATGCAATGTTTCTCTTGAACCCGTAGACTTGAATGGGTGCAAGTGTAACAGGATTGCATTGCACCTGCAGCATGCTGCGACTGTTTTCTCGGTCCGATTAGGGCTGAGAAAATAATCGCTCATGGGAGCTGCCCCATAGAGTACTATTGGTCTGAGTGGAATGCGATTTTTTTATTGCGTCCCAGTAGCTCCGTATTATTCGCCGTGTCTGCTAGGCCTTACTAAAAAAGTAAAGATAAAGTTAAAAAAAAAGTTAAAAGTATTAAAAAAAAAAAAATTGGGGAAAAAATAAAATTAAATATTCCAATAAATATGTATATTTATGTAATAAAAACAAAAACACTGCACAACTTTGGTATTGCCGTGTCCATAACAATTCGAGCTATAAAACTCTCACACTAGTTAGCCCCTTCAGTGAACACAGTAAAAAAAATAAAAAATGTAGCAAAAACTATGTGTTTTCATCATACACCTGCCCAAAAAAATTGAGTAAAACGCGATAAAAAAGTCACATGTAAATAAACATGGTACAACTGAAAACATCATCTTGTCCCGCAAAAAAACAAGCAACCATATAGCTACATCAGTGAAAAAATAAAAAAAATGTAGGTCTCAGAATACAGCAATGCAAAAACTTTTTTTTCCTAAAAAATA
Source organism: Anomaloglossus baeobatrachus (assembly GCF_048569485.1). NCBI lineage: Eukaryota > Metazoa > Chordata > Amphibia > Anura > Aromobatidae > Anomaloglossus > Anomaloglossus baeobatrachus. The sequence goes on along the minus strand of NW_027442162.1, from coordinate 3,154 downwards.
ATTTTTTGGGTGTTAAAGCATCAAAACATAAAAAACTATATAAATGAGGTATCCCTGTAACTGTACAGACCCGAAGAATAAAACTGTTTTATCGCTTTTATTTCACAGTAAAGAACATAAAAAAAAAATCTTGAATTTCTGTTTCTTCTTGATTCTGCCTCACAAAGAGTGGATCACAAAGCAATCAGAAAATATGTGGCCCAAAATAGTACCAATAAAAACTCCAATTCATCCCGCAAAAATCAAGCCTTCACATGACTGTCAGCAGAAAAGTAAAAAACTGCAGTCTTCAAAATCCAGTGATGCAAAAACAATCTTTACTTTGTAAAAAGCAATTTTTAGTGTGATAGTCGCCAACAAAAAAAAACACCGCATAAATCTGGTATCACTGTAATCGTACTGCCCTGAGGAATAAAGCCGCCTAATCACTTATACCACAAGATGAATGGCGCAAAAAATAAATAAAGCCAATTCTTCAATCGCTATTGATTTGTTCATTCTGCCGCTAAAAGCTTGCAGTACAGTGCAGCTCATATTTATCCTGCGTTCTACGGTGAGCGCTTACACTGGAGACTACATGTAAATCTCTGAAAAACATGATTCAAACATAATTCTCAAATGAAAATTCACTGTAATGAGGCAGAGAAAGTCACTTTGACCTCTCGTCTGGCCTGTGGTCCGGCAGAGTCCATATTTTTATGCCTTTTTTCAAACGTGCACAAAAGTGCAATCAACAACAGTTTTTGTTCATCATTAAAAAGATGGATACCGCTGAACAAATGGAGTCCAGAGTAACTCTGCTGCCTCATTAGTGAATGGATCTGTGGTGCGTTTCATCTGAATCACGTATCTCAGAGATGCAGTTTAAAACCCCGATGTAAGTGCTCAGCGTAGAGCACAGGATAAAGGGGAACTAATTTAAAATGTTTGCAATCTTTAATTCTGCAACTTTTACTGTGTTTGGACTTTCCAGAGAGTAAATTGTCACTACACCCGTAAATGAATACTTAGAGAGGTGTAATTTCCAAAATTTGGTCACTTGAGGGGGATTTCTTCAGTTCTGCCGCTTAGGGGCTCTGCAAATTGAGTCCGCAAACTATTCTAGGAAAACCTGTGCTCCAAAAATCACATAGCGCTCCTTCCCTCCTGAGCCCTGTGGTGCAGCCAAATAGTACTGTACAGTCACATGTGGGGTATTGCCACATTCAGGACAAATTATGCAACACAATATCGGACCTTTTTTTTTATTTATTACCCTTGTAAAATTTTCAAATCTGGGGTTAAAACAACATTTTAGTGGTAAAAATGTAATTATTTTTCTTTACTGCCAAATAGTATAACATTTTGTGACACACCTGTGGTGTCAATATACTCACTGCACCTCTGGATGAATTAATTGAAAGGTGCAGCTTTTAACATGGAGTCACTTGTGGGGGATTTCTGTGCTCTGCCAATGTGACATGGCAATCGCAAACCAATGCAACTACATCTGATCTCAAATATGGTGCTCCTTTCCTTCTTGACTTTGCAATGTACCTCAAAATTAGTTTTCTTTGTCGCTCCATTGGGAGACCCAGACAATTGGGTGTATAGCTTCTGCCTCCGGAGGACACACAAAGTATTACACTTTAAAAAGTGTAACCCCTCCCCTCTGCCTATACACCCTCCCGTGGATCACGGGCTCCTCAGTTTTATGCTTTGTGTGGAAGGAGGCACACATCCACTCATGCATTCTCAACTTAGTTATGTCGGTTGGAAGAAAAGAGGGCCCCCACGGGGCCCCCGGCATGTTCCCTTCTCACCCCACTACGTCGGCGGTGTTGTTAAGGTTGAAGTACCCATTGCGGGTACAGAGGCTGGAGCCACATGCCGTCTCCTTCACCATCCCTTATACGGCTCTGGGAGAAGTGGGATCCTAAGCGGTCATCCATTTACTGGGACCGTGCTCCATCCGCAGCCCCTGTAGGAACCTGCCGGACCGGAGCCTCTTCAACCTCAGGGACCGGGCCCTGCAACTCAAAGGTACTCTGTGTCCCCATAGGGGACTGTGCAGGGAGCGCACCTTCTTCCTGGAAGCCGCGGCGGCTGCTGAATTCAGGAGGCCGGTGGACTTCCGCGCCGACCGTGCCTGCTTGTCGGGCGCGGTCTCAAATTTAGTCTCCGGCTTCATCGCGGCCTAGTCGCAAAAATCCCGCCCCCGGGCCTGCCTGTCAGGGTTAAGGGCGGGATTACCGACCTGACGTCGGATGTGAGGGCTGGAGCATCCTGCATGTTTCCTCCCCCCTCACTGATCACTGTGGGGACCCCAGATTCCCGCACTTTGCTGGCGCCGCCCACGGCTCCACTCTTTCCCTGAGAGCTCCGGCAGCCATTTTTTGGCATTCTGCCGGTGGAGGATTCTCAGTGAACAGCTCTACAGCTCCGGGGGATCCAAGGCAGGGAATCTGGAGGACACACTCCGCTCGTTAGCGGTCGGTAAGCCACACCGGTCACCCGGTGCTGGTCCCCCTAGGGTGCCGGATTAGATACGTATATATCTATATCTATCTGTTCGGTGGGCTGTATACCCCTTTCCCATATACCCTCAGTGATCACTCTCCTAGGAGACAACAGCATGTCGTCCACAAGGAGCAAAGCTGCTAAGGCACAGGGTTTTTTTGCGGCCTGTACCTCTTGTGGGGCTATGTTACCTGCGGGTTCCACCTACCCTCACTGTGAGCAATGCTCGACCCCTGTTTCGCTTGCTCAGCCGGAGCCTCGGACACTGGTGGGCCCCTCGGCTCATGTAGACCCCCCTGCTCCCCCTGACCAGGCTGCAGGGACAGAGTTCGCCTCTTTTGCTGAGAAACTCTCTGAGTCACTTTCTCAATCCATTGCACAGTCTATGGACAAATGGTCTTCTAAGCTGCTAGAGGCTTTGCAGTCCAGACCGGACCTTTCACAGGCCCCGGCCCCTGTTGGCTCGTCGCCTCCAGGCCCCTCTCGGTCCGCGCCGCAGCGCGCTCCCAGGTTGGCCCCTCGGTCTCAGGCAGAGGACTCCTGCCCGGACCGTAGTCCTAGACCGGCTAAGCGGGCTCGCTGGGACTCTTCCCCGACTTCCTCTCGCTGCTCGGGATCCCAGCTTGAGGACTCTCTGGAGGACGAGGCGGACGTC